>NC_088413.1:27938578-28153578 GCF_034236695.1 Oncorhynchus nerka | reverse complement strand
TTGTATTTATTTAGTATGGTCAGGGCGTGAGTTGGGTGGGTTGTCTATGTTTGTTTTTCTAGGTTTTGGGAATTTCTATGTTTCGGCCTAGTATGGTTCTCAATCAGAGGCAGGTGTCATTAGTTGTCTCTGATTGAGAATCATACTTAGGTAGCCTGGGTTTCACTGTGTGTTTGTGGGTGATTGTTTCCGTGTCTGTGTTTGTTCGCCACACGGTACTGTTTCGGTTTTGTTCATGTTTATTGTTTTGTATTCATTGAGTGTTCAGTTCATGTTTTTAAATAAACAACCATGGACACTTACCACGCCGCATCTTGGTCCGATCCTTGCTACACCTCCTCTTCAGACGAAGAGGAGGAAAACCTTTACACATTTGCAGAACGCTAAAGAGTCTTCTACGTAACAAATCGCTAAACTATTCCAACCCATGGAGTTGAAACTAGGAAGTATTGAGTACTGTACAAATTATGCCAATACCATGTTAGTTTGCTGCTGGATTGATAGAATGGATTGATAGAATGAACAGAGGAATGGATTGATAGAATGAACAGAGGAATGGATTGATAGAATGAACAGAGGAATGGATTGATAGAATGAACAGAGGAATGGATTGATAGTATGAACAGAGGAATGGATTGATAGTATGAACAGAGGAATGGATTGATAGTATGAACAGAGGAATGGATTGATAGTATGAACAGAGGAATGGATTGATAGAATGAACAGAGGAATGGATTGATAGTATGAACTGTCACACCAGCCTTCACTTTGGCTCCCCCTCCCGTCCAGCTCAAGCATTCGGCGTCGCCGGCCTTCTAGCTGCTCCCGAACCTACTGCTGGCAAACACCCTTTACTCATCAACCCCAGACTTGTCTCATCATCATTACACACACCTGGTTCCAATCCCCACTCTATCACTGTATATATACTCCCTCTGTCATTTGTCTGTCTGTCGTTGTAAATGTTGCTTGTTTTCCTGAGAGGAATCGCTTCTACTTGTTCCTGAGTACTTTTTGCGCTTGGATTGATAGAATGAACAGAGGAATGGATAAATTATTCTGGACAATATATGTTCTTCTATTTTGTGTTTTTATGCTCTGATTGTTTTTTTTTTGTACATAATGTTTCCGCCATTGTGTCCTATGACTGAAAAGAGCTTCTGGACGTCAGATCAGAGTCTGCAGCACAAGACATACTGCTCACCATGGACCAGACACTCAGAAAAGAAAGAGACCAAATAGCTACCCGGACTATCTGCACTGACCCTTTTTTTTGTCTCATCACATACGCTGCTGCTACTGTTTACTATCTGTTACTTTATTCTTAGTTATATGTAGATATCTACCTCAATTACCTTGTACCCCTGCACATCAACTGGTACTGTTTACAATCTGTTACTTTATTCTTAGTTATATGTAGATATCTACCTCAATTACCTCATACCCCTGCACATCAACTGGTACTGTTTACTATCTGTTACTTTATTCTTAGTTATATGTAGATATCTACCTCAATTACCTTGTACCCCTGCACATCAACTGGTACTGTTTACAATCTGTTACTTTATTCTTAGTTATATGTAGATATCTACCTCAATTACCTCGTACCCCTGCACATCAACTGGTACTGTTTACTATCTGTTACTTTATTCTTAGTTATATGTAGATATCTACCTCAATTACCTTGTACCCCTGCACATCAACTGGTACTGTTTACAATCTGTTACTTTATTCTTAGTTATATGTAGATATCTACCTCAATTACCTCGTACCCCTGCACATCAACTGGTACTGTTTACTATCTGTTACTTTATTCTTAGTTATATGTAGATATCTACCTCAATTACCTCGTACCCCTACACATCAACTGGTACTGTTTACTATCTGTTACTTTATTCTTAGTTATATGTAGATATCTTGTCACGTTCTGACCTTTTATTTCCTTTGTTTTGTATTTATTTAGTATGGTCAGGGCGTGATTTGGGTGGGCAGTCTATGTTTTGGGGTATTTCTATGTTTCGGCCTAGTATGGTTCTCAATCAGAGGCAGGTGTCATTAGTTGTCTCTGATTGAGAATCATACTTAGGTAGCCTGGGTTTCACTGTGTGTTTGTGGGTGATTGTTCCTGTCTCTGTTTGCACGAGATAGGACTGTTTAGGTTTTCGCACATTTATTGTTTTGTTAGTTCATGTCTAGTTCCTTTATTAAAGAACATGAATAACCACCACGCTGCATTTTGGTCCGCCTCTCCTTCACCACAGGAAAACCCTTACATATCTAGCTCAATTACCTCATACCCCTACACATCAACTGGTACTGTTTACTATCTGTCACTTTATTCTTTAGTTATATGTAGATATCTACCTCAATTACCTCGTACCCCTGCATATCAACTGGTACTGGTACCCCGTGTATAGAGCAAGGTTATCGCTACTCATTGTGTATTATTACTTTTGTTATTACGTGTTTTACTTTTCCATTTCTCTATTTCTCTCTGCATTGTTGGGAAGGGCCCGTAAGTAAGCATTTCAGTTAGTCTACACCTGTTTACAAAGCATGTGAGTGCCTTCAAATATCCACTTAACTGACTGAGATGAGGGAGGGAGAGGAGGTAAGCATCATTCCCAGGGGTGATGTAGTGCCTTCACAGGCACCCAAAGCACTGGTTTGAAAGGAATCAAGGAAGGCTGAGTCTTCATCAGTTGTAGCCCCATCTTGAATGTATTTCTGCTGTTCAGACGAAGAACAGAGATCAACAAAATATGTTTAGACTAAAAATGTAAGGATCCACTTCCACTGAGTTCTCTCCAAAATATTTTTTCCCATGCAATGAAATAGAGAAAGGTCAAGCAAATCTTGGTTATTTTCTTCATTAAGAGGAGCACAAGATCTGAACACATGTTTTAATCTGGAAGTCATGTCACAGCACATCATAGGAGACCTGAGGGCACATCTTGTCGCGCATGATCTGTAATCTCGGGTTAAAATGTCGGTTTTCAAAATTCGAAAGATGCTAAGACCTGCGAAATTGTGATTTGTCTAAACAAGTGATGAAAAACCCAAGCACCGGACCTAATCCTGCACATTATCTCACGCATCCCGTTGTATGGATTCATGACAGATCTACGCTACCGTTTATGTTTACGTGGTCTGTCCATGAGATATTAGCTGTGACTGGCTTGATACATACATTCACTACCATCAATGTATTACTTGTATTACTGTAATCCTTGTACTAGATGCCCCTATGTGCTGATACAATGCACCCAACATGACATCAATTCACTGTGACAGTTAACAGTGGGGTGAGTTACAAGAGGTTGATATCCAATTAATAGCGTCTCCTCAAATGTAATGAGTGGTGGTAAATTCCAGGCTCAATCTCCCTAGCACAGTTTAATTAACTGTAATTACAAGGTGCTCTGACCTTTGGAGGTTCCTGTCCTTTGGTGGTTCCTGTCCACAGAGATGGAGAGACAGAGAGCAAGGGAGGGAGAGATGGAGAGACAGAAATAGATACAGAGAGAGAGGGAGATGTATAAAGAGAAGGAGAGAGAGAGATGGAGAGAAAGAGATAGATACAGAGAGAGAGAGATAAAGAGTTTGTGTAGCGGAGGTGGACCACCTGTGTTCCATCGGCTGTCATGGTGAGGTTACCCTGTGGCTGACATCGTCATGGTGATGTTTCCTGGTCTGACATGTAAAAACAGTTGTTGGTCCCCAGGGCTACAGATAAGCATTTAGCCCAGGCCTAGTTAACTGGTGTCTCCTGTCTTTAGTGGCTGTGCATATTGAGATGACATGGTACCAATCCTGACCGGTTACATGAATACAGTCATGGTTGTCTGTCAGAATACACTTAAGATCACCACCAACACAGTCACAACATCCTCCCCTACAAAGAAAAAAAAAAATCTCAAAATCAAAATTATTAATATTTTTGGGGAAACTCACATTTCATATTTCAGTCATTATATAAATTATAATACGACTACAACCTTTTCACATTTCATATTTTCAATGGCTCAACAGGCCTGAAGTAATGTCTACCCTTCTTTCTCTGGTAATTTTCCAGGGAAATTATCGAATCAAATCTAATTTTATTTGTCACATACACATGGTTAGCAGATGTTAATGCGAGTGTAGCGAAATGCTTGTGCTTCTAGTTCGGATAATGCAGTAATAACCAACGAGTAATCTAACCTAACAATTCCACAACTACTACCTTATACACACAAGTGTAAAGGGATAAATAATATGTACATAAAGATATATGAATGAGTGATGGTACAGAACGGCATAGGCAGGATGCAGGAGATGGTATCGAGTACATTATATACATATGAGATGAGTAATGTAAGGTATGTAAACATATAAAAGTGGCATTGTTTAAAGTCTCTAGTGATACTTGTATTACATAAAGATGGCAAGATGCAGTAGATGGTATCGAGTATAGTGTATACATATGAGAAGAGTAATGTAGGGTATGTAAACATTATATTAAGTGGCATTGTTTAAAGTGGCTAGTGATTTTTTTTTTACAGCAATTTCCATTATTGAAGTGAACTGGAGTTGAGTCAGTGTGTTGGCAGCAGCCACTCAATGTTAGTGGTGGCTGTTTAACAGTCTGATGGCCTTGAGATAGAAGCTGTTTTTCAGTCTCTCGTCCCTGCTTTGATGCACCTGTACTGACCTCGCCTTCTGGATGAACAGGCAGTGGCTCGGGTGGTTGTTGTCCTTGATGATCTTTATGGCCTTCCTGTGACATCGGGTGGTGTAGGTGTCCTGGAGGGCAGGTAGTTTGCCCCCGGTGATGCGTTGTGCAGACCTCACTACCCTCTGGAGAGCCTTATGGTTGTGGGCAGAGCAGTTGCCGTACCAGGCGGTGATACAGCCCGACAGAATGCTCTCGATTGCGCATCTGAAGAAGTTTGTGAGTGCTTTTGGTGACAAGCCGGATTTCTTCAGTCTCCTGATGTCACGCCCTGGTCGAAGTAATGTATGTTTGTCTTCATTTATTTGTTTAGGCCAGGGTGTGACATGGGTTATTGTGGTCCGACTCTCCTTCAACGGAAGAAAACCGTAACAGAATCACCCACCACACCAGGACCAAGCAGCGTGGTGACAGGCAGCAGGAGATACGAGGTTTTGAGTATACGACTTGGGAGGAAATAGACAGGTGGGCGGTCGACCCAGAGAGGGTGCCGGAGCCCGCCTGGGATTCGCTGGAGCAGTGCGAATAGGAGAATGGAGTTGAAGAGAAAAGCATGGCGGCGCAGAAGGAAGCCCGAGAGTCAGCCCCAAAAATGTCTTGGGGGGCTCAGGGAGAGTGTGGCAGAGTCAGGGTTCAGACCTGAGCCAACTCCCCCTGTTTACCGTAAGGAGCCATGGATGTTATCGGAGCTATCGGCGAAGCTGAGGGCTGAGTCTGAGAGGGTCGAGGAATTATTGGACAGAATGGAGGAGAGTGAACAGATGGGAGATGAGGAGACACTTGAGGAGGTGTTAATAGAATTGGAGGAGAGTGAAGAGAGAGAGCAGTTGATTTGGCGTAGTATGCAAGATATTCGCCCGACGGAGCGTGTCGGGGATTTGATGGCACCTGGGTCAGCGCTCCATACTCGTCCTGAGGTGCGTGTTAGTCGGCTGGTGAAGATTGTGCCAGTCTCACGCACCAGGCCTCCTGTGCACCTCCCTAGCCTTGCACGTCCTGTACCAGTCCTGCTCTCAGGCTCTCCAATACGCCTTCACGGTCCAGTCCATCCTGTGCCACCTTCACACACCAGTCCTCCGGTGGCAGCTCCCCGCACCAGGCTTCCTGTGCGTGTCCTCGGTCCAGTACCACCAGTGCCAGCACCACGCACCAGGCCTTCAGTGCGCCTCGCCTGTTTAGCGCAGCCAGAGCCTTCATCCTCTACAGCGCTGCCGGAGCCTCCCGCCTGTTCAGCGCAGCCAGAGCCTTCCTCCTCTCCAGCGCTGCTGGAGTCTCCCGCCTGTTTAGCGCAGCCAGAGCCTTCCTCCTCTACAGCGCTGCCGGAGCCTCCCGCCTGTTCAGCGCAGCCAGAGCCTTCCTCCTCTACAGCGCTGCTGGAGTCTCCCGCCTGTTTAGCGCAGCCAGAGCCTTCCTCCTCTCCTGTGCTGCCGGAGTCTCCCGCCTGTTCAGTGCTGCCAGAGCCTTCCTCCTCTACAGCGCTGCTGGAGTCTCCTGCCTGTTCAACGCAGCCAGAGCTGCCAGCCTGCATGAAGCAGCCTGAGCTGTCAGTCTGCATGGAGCAGCCTGAGCTGTCAGTCTGCATGGAGCAGCCAGAGATGTCAGTCTGCATGGAGCAGCCAGAGCTGTCAGTCTGCATGGAGCAGCCAGAGCTGTCAGTCTGCATGGAGCAGCCAGAGATGCCAGTTTGCATGGAGCAGCCAGAGCTGCCAGTCTGCATAGAGCTGTCAGTCTGCATGGAGCAGCCAGAGCTGTCAGTCTGCATGGAGCAGCCAGAGCTGTCAGTCTGCATGGAGCAGCCAGAGCTGCCAGTTTGCATGGAGCAGCCAGAGATGCCAGTCTGCATAGAGCTGTCAGTCTGCATGGAGCAGCCAGAGCTGTCAGTCTGCATGGAGCAGCCAGAGCTGTCAGTCTGCATGGAGCAGCCAGAGCTGCCAGTTTGCATAGAGCAGCCAGAGCTGTCAGTCTACATGGAGCTGCCAGTCTGCATAGAGCAGCCAGAGCTGTCAGTCTGCATGGAGCTGCCAGTCTGCATAGAGCAGCCAGAGCTGCCAGTCTGCATGGAGCAGCCAGAGCTGCCAGTCTGCATGGAGCAGCCAGAGCAGCTAGATCCGCCAGTCAGCCAGGATCCGCCAGTCAGCCAGGATCCGCCAGTCAGCCATGATCTTCCAGATCTGCCAGTCAGCCAGACTCTTCCAGATCTGCCAGTCAACCAGATTCTTCCAGATCTGCCAGTCAACCAGACACTTCCAGATCCGCCAGTCAACCAGACTCTTCCAGATCCGCCAGCCAGCCAGGATCTACCGGAGCCAACTACCTGCCTGAGCTTCCTCTCAGTGCTGAGCTTCCTCTCAGTGCTAAGCTTCCCCTCAGTGCTGAGCTTCCCCTCAGTGCCGAGCTTCCCCTCAGTCCCGAGCTTCCCCTCAGTCCCGAGCTGCCCTTCAGTCCCGAGCTGCCCCTCAGTCCCGAGCTGCCCCTCAGTCCAGTGGGGTTCTGGATGAGGACTACTAGGCCATGGTCGGCGGCGAGGGTGGACTATCCTAGGACGCGAGGGGGAGGAACTAAGACATTGATGGAGTGGGGTCCACGTCCCGAGCCGGAGCCGCCACCATGGACAGACGCCCACCCGGACCCTCCCTATTGTTTTGATGTGCGTCCGGGAGTCCGCACCTTGGGGGGGGGGTTCTGTCACGCCCTGGTCGAAGTAATGTATGTTTGTCTTCATTTATTTGGTCAGGCATGGGTTATTGTGGTGCGTTTTTGTCATGGGGTTTTTGTGGGGTGTCTAGCATAGTCTATGGCTGCCTGAGGCGGTTCTCAATCAGAGTCAGGTGATTATCGTTGTCTCTGATTGGGAACCATATTTAGGCAGCCATATTCTTTGAGTATTTCGTGGGTGATTGTTCCTGTCTTTGTGTTAGTTGTCACCAGATAGGCTGTATAGGTTTTCACATTTCCGTTTGTTGTTTTTGTATTGTTCGTGTTTTCTTTCGTTCAATAAACATGTATGGAAATTACCACGCTGCATTTTGGTCCGACTCTCCTTCAACGGAAGAAAACCGTAACACCTGAGGTGCTGTGCCTTCTTCACAACGCTGTCTGTGTGGGTGGACCAATTCAGTTTGTCCGTGATGTGTACGCCGAGGAACTTAAAACTTACTACCCACTCCACTACTGTCCCGTCGATGTGGCTAGGGGGGTGCTCCCTCTGCTGTTTCCTGAAGTTCACGATCAACTCCTTTGTTTTGTTGACATTGAGTGTGAGCATATTTTCCTGACACCACACTCCGAGGGCCCTCACCTCCTCCCTGTAGGCCGTCTCGTCGTTGTTGGTAATCAAGCCTACCACTGTAGTGTTGTCTGCAAACTTGATGATTGAGTTGGAGGCGTGGATGGCCATGCAGTCATGGGTGAACAGGGAGTACAGGAGAGGGCTCAGAACGCACCCTTGTGGGGCCCCAGTGTTGAGGATCAGCGGGGTGGAGATGTTGTTACCTACCATCCAAATGTTTTAGCATTCAATAATGAAAGTCTGAGGCAGCTGGGCTGATCTTATCAGTGACAGGAGAGTCCCTCTGCAGCTGAGGCCTCCAGTATACCCTCTCCTCCTCCTTCTCTCTCTCCTGCTCTCTCTCTCTCGCTCTCTCTCGCTCTCTTTCTCTCGCTCTCTCTCTCATACTGTGTTGTTTTAGTTCTCTCTCTTTCTTTCTCTCTTTCTCTTTCTCTCTCTCACTCTCCTGAGGTAAAGTTCCTCTCTCTCTCTCGTCCCTCGCTCCACGCTGTACTAAAGCCCCTTTGACTCTGAGTGTGGGGAAAAGATGAAAGATGTCATCGGCTCTGACAAAGATGGAGTGACTCTTCTCTCTGTTGGCCCATCCGTGGTGTGCTGGTGCGCACCCTGTCACAGAATATTATCCTCCATGTCTCAGGAACTCTCTTGACTCCTGTTTGTTCAGACTCTGAGTCTTTTTCCCCTGCTGTTAGCTTCCAGTACCAGTTGACCAACACAGTGGGGAAGAGCGGAACAATGTTTCGCTCATAGAAATTGAACTAGAATGTGTTTAGCCAGTGTTAGAGTGGATAGACCTAACTTCAGTTCTCGTCCGCACTTAAAATACATCCGAAGACTTACCATGCGCTTCATTGGTTAATCTTTTTTTTTTGTGCTATCATATTTACATCCGTAGCGTCAAGCTAAAAGTGTTATTATATTTTCACCAGGACTTGTTACTCTGTCACAAAAGACTACTACAGTATTTCTTAGTTAATTACATCTCAAGGTTTGCCTAATAAGTCTCCCAATGGACCATCCATGAGGCTGTATCCACCCATACATTAGATACAGGCTGTGCCTTCAGGAGCAAGACCTCTCTTTAGAGAAGACTGCACGTGCATTCACTAGACAGGTGTTGTCTTATTCCCCCATACTGTAATCGGGTCAGGACATCTTATTTTGGTGTGTGTGGCAGCCAGGTAGATAGAGAGAGAGAGAGAGAGAGAGAGAGAGAGAGAGAGAGAGAGAGAGAGAGAGAGAGAGAGAGAGAGAGAGAGAGAGAGAGAGAGAGTGTGTTCATTCATTCATTCATTCATTCAATTGCCAGTAAGTGATAATACAAATCAAAGCAATCACAGGTGTAATTGAATTCGTAGTGTTGCAACCCTTCTGCATCCATAACAGGTTTCTCTCTCTGTGGTGCTAAATTAAAGTCAAAGTGCTCGACTCCTGTGAAGGAGGTGAGTGATTAGGTCTCACCGGCACGACTGAGACAAATGACTTCAGAGCTATGAGTCTCTGTGAAATAAAGAGAATCCTCAGCAGACTGGAATGTCAAACGAGTCCTGAGAAAAAGAGGAAGGAGAGAAAGGAGGAAGGAGGGAGGGAAGTAAAGGCCTGCTCCAGGAGCCCTCAATGAGTCCTGAGGAAAGAAGGAGGGAAAGAAGGAGGGGGGGAAAGGAGGGAGAGAAGGATGGAAAGAAAGAGAGAAAGGGGAAAGCAGAGACCAGTGCTCTGTGTACTGGTCTGCTAGCCTGATGTATGTTGAGTTGAGTCTTAGCTCCAAAGCTGCAATCTCTCTGGAGCAGAGAGGGAGATGATGGCTGTGACCTCTGTGACCTCTGCATGCCTCAGTGAGAGGCTCTGTCATTACCTCTGGAACTAATCAGTAGGGGAGCCGCCGTTTACACTCATCTCCCAGGGTGCAATGCTCAATTGAGGGAGGCAGCTCTAATAAAGTTTAATAAGGAGGGCCACCCGGCCCTTACTTGGACAAGACAGTACAGGGAGCAGACAGCTTCACAACACCTAGACAAGACAGTACAGGGAGCAGACAGCTTCACAACACCTAGACAAGACAGTACAGGGAGCAGTCAGCTTCACAACACCTAGACAAGACAGTACAGGGAGCAGACAGCTTCACAACACATAGACAAGACAGTACAGGGAGCAGACAGCTTCACAACACCTAGACAAGACAGTACAGGGAGCAGTCGGCTTCACAACACCTGGACAAGACAGTACAGGGAGCAGACAGCTTCACAACACCTAGACAAGACAGTACAGGGAGCAGACAGCTTCACAACACCTCTCCTCACCTAGACAAGAGCCTCACAGCTACACAACACCTCTCCTCACGTAGACAAGAGCCTCACGGCTACACAACACCTCTCCCAATACTTCCTGTTGCCCCAGGCTAAACCAGGAGGAAGAACACTTACCTGAGAGGCAGATTTAACAAACGGCACACAGCAGACACTCACGCACAAACTCTGACACCAGCCAGTTATCTCTGTGTAACATTAGTGACTGAAAGTATTCCTCTGTATCTTTCTGTTCAGTGTGAATGGGATTTTGAATGGTCTTTTCTATATTCAGTGGCCACTCAGTTACCTCAGCCCTTGCCTGACTTCCCACATCCTAATATAGATGTCGTTTTATTCCCTGGTTCTACCGATGTCAACTATATAATACCTCTGAGGCGTCCTTCCTCAAGAAGAAGCAATTGAAATTCAATAGATTTGCCATCGCAAAAAAAGGTGGAACTTAGCATGTAATTCAAAAGATGCCCAAGGGGACTACTGTCACTGAGAGAGAGAGAGAGATGGTGGCAGACATTTTAGTTATTCATTTCTTTCTGCCGTATAACATGGTTTCACCCTCAAAACCACGAGATTGTTCGAGAACTCATTTGTACCTGTCAGGGATATGAAAGCAGGTAGCCCACATCAGTAAATCCAGCGTGTAATATGTAGTTTTCTGTGAGAGATTTCGGCTTAATGAGGGGTGGATATTGACCGAATGTACAAAACATTAGGAACAGCTTATGTTCCACACCATGTTTTGCCCTCAGAACAGCCTCAATTGGTCGGGGCATGGGCTTGACAAGGTGTCTAAAGCATTCCACAGGGATGCTGGGCTATGTTGACTCCACTGCTTCCCGCAGTGGGCTGGATGTCATGTTGGCTGGATGTCCTTTATGTGGTGGACCATTCTTAATATACACGGGAAACGGTTGAGCGTGTAAAACCCAGCAGCGTTGCAGATCTTGACACACTCAAACCGGTGCACCTGTCACCTACTACCATACCCCGTTCAAAAGCACTTAAATATTTTGTCTTGATCCTACACCCTCTGAATGGCACACATACACAATCCATGTCTCAAGGCTTAAAAATCCTTATTTAACCTGTCTCCTCCCCTTCATCTATACTGATTGAAGTGGATTTAACAAGTGACATCAATAAGGGATCATGGTGTTCACCTGGATTCACCTGGTCAGTCTATATCATGGACGGCAGGT
This sequence comes from Oncorhynchus nerka, assembly GCF_034236695.1. Classification (NCBI taxonomy): domain Eukaryota; kingdom Metazoa; phylum Chordata; class Actinopteri; order Salmoniformes; family Salmonidae; genus Oncorhynchus; species Oncorhynchus nerka. Next base: position 28,142,070 of record NC_088413.1, on the reverse strand, counting down.
GTTCCTAATGTTTTGTACACTCAGTGTATGTACAATTTTACAAAGCTCTCTGCCTAGGATACCTTTCAGCTCCATGGCAACCATGGAATAATATCTGGCAATGACTGATATTTTCCCACAACAACAACCAGCCACTATATGTATGTTTGTAGTCATTGTTTCTCTCTCTGGGGGCCAATATACAGGAAGTGTAAATTGGGTTATTCGAAGGCTGGATGAGAATGATCTGTTCCTAATGTTTTGTACACTCAGTGGATTTAAGTCGACATGTGTTTCTATGCTAATATATTACGTTCAACGTAGAGTAAAGCTTACGTATCTGCCATACAGCCAAAATAACAACGTTTTGAGAACTTGGCATCCTGTATTTAGCAACTGTCATTTACCCGTTATTCATTCATTCATTCATTCCACCATCTTATATGCAAAGACAAACGTGTCACAGGAATGCTATTTCCTGTGACAAAGTTATTACCTGGTTATTGCCAGATTATGACTAGGTTATCGCTGGACATGCCTGCTGTAAAAGGCCAGGAGATGAACAACGTGAGCAGTCTCCTACATGTTTTCCTCGAGTCGTCTGCGATGGCAATGTCTACAACCCATGTCTTTTACTATCTCATAATGTAGCCTCGCTAACAATGTGAGCTGTCTTTTTTAATGCCTCAGTCAAAAATGCTGACTGTCCAAAATTGTGAATCGAGCCTCTGGTCAGAACTGAAACAGCAGTTACAAATCTTACAGGGGTTGACACACAATATGAATACAATACAATAAGACCAGCAGACCATATAAAGTCTCACCGTAACAGGTTTATCGAAAGATATGGCCTATTCCAGTGATACTATCATCAACGACACCAATACCTGGTGAGGGGAGATGTGGCTACAGTATGCAAGTCATTCACATTGCTTTTACGTTTGAGTCCTTTATCTTATCCAGAACGTGGATAACGTAATACAGTGCATTCATCTACAGTAGGCTGGACTACCACATATCCTCATGAGGATTTAGTGCAGTGGATCAAATCACATCAAAGTTTATTTGTCACGTGTGCCGAATACAACAGGTATTACAGTGAAATGCTTACTTACAGACTCTAACCAACAGTGCAAAAAAGGTATTAGGTGAACAATGGGTAAGTAAAGAAATAAAAACAACAGTGAAAAATAGCGAGGCTATATACAGTAGTGAGACTATATACAGTAGCGAGGCTATATACAGTAGCGAGGCTATATACAGTAGCGAGGCTAGAGGCTATATACAGTAGCGAGGCTAGAGGCTATATACGGTAGCGAGGCTAGAGGCTATATACGGTAGCGAGGCTAGAGGCTATATACGGTAGCGAGGCTATATACAGTAGCGAGGCTATATACAGTAGCGAGACTATATACAGTAGCGAGGCTAGAGGCTATATACAGTAGCGAGGCTAGAGGCTATATACGGTAGCGAGGCTATATACAGTAGCGAGGCTATATACAGTAGCGAGGCTATTAACAGTAGCGAGGCTATATACGGTAGCGAGGCTATTAACAGTAGCGAGGCTATATACGGTAGCGAGGCTATATACAGTAGCGAGGCTACATACAGTAGCGAGGCTATATACAGTAGCGAGGCTAGAGGCTATATACAGTAGCGAGGCTAGAGGCTATATACGGTAGCGAGGCTAGAGGCTATATACGGTAGCGAGGCTAGAGGCTATATACGGTAGCGAGGCTATATACAGTAGCGAGGCTATATACAGTAGCGAGGCTATATACAGTAGCGAGGCTAGAGGCTATATACAGTAGCGAGGCTAGAGGCTATATACGGTAGCGAGGCTATATACAGTAGCGAGGCTATATACAGTAGCGAGGCTATATACAGTAGCGAGGCTAGAGGCTATATACAGTAGCGAGGCTATATACAGTAGCGAGGCTATATACAGTAGTGAGGCTACATACAGACACCGTTTAGTCAGGCTGATTGAGGTAGTATGTGCATGAATGTATAGTTAAAGTGACTATGCATATATGATAAACAGAGAGTAGCAGCAGCGTTAAAGAGGGACTGGGGGGGGCACACAATGCAAGTAGTCCGGGTAGCCATTTGATTACCTGTTCAGGAGTCTTATGGCTTGGGGGTAAAAACTGTTGAGAAGCCTTTTTGTGCTCTATGATATTACGTTACTGCACTGTCGGAGATAGAAACATAAGCGTTTCTCTGCACCTGCGATAACATCTGCAAATCTGTGTACGTGACCAATAAACGTTGATTTTGATTTGATGATGCCGTCCAGTTATAATTGCTTATGGGTTTTAACGTACTTAATGTGACCTACACTGTTCTCTGGCTGTTTCATGCCTGACTATAAAAGTGGATCAAATCACTATAACTAACGAAGTGGCAGAGACAGGAAATGAGGAGAGCATATAAACACATGAATGAGAAACTTCTACTCAACAAACAGTCAGATACAGGAATACAAGGCACTGCAGAAATGTAATTGAACTCCAATACGAATTACTTATTCAGCATTTATTCATTTATATCCTGCTCGTGATGTTCCAGTTCTGGAACCCCATTTAAAATAAGAACGTCATAGTATATTAATATATGAATATAGGTAATATATGAACCTCGTAATTCTCGAATAGTTGAATATTAATATCCACTTCATTATCATTTTAATCCGATTTCTTCACATCGTTGCCTCAGGATTTAACGTCTGAGCATTTGACCTTGTCTTGTGCTAAACGTCTGTCCTTTAAATCAAACTCTCTAGCAGCAGTTCGACTTGAAGGATTTCAACTGTGGGTCTTATATTTCATATCAAACCTCTTGCAGTATGAGTGAATGGCATTTATTGTCTCAAATCTGCCCTCATCACCTTGAAGCAGCCCTTTGTCCATATTTGAATACATGCTGCAGCATGAAGGCGTTCAGGCTTTGAAGTTTAACAGCATTGTGTGTGTGTGTGTGTGTGTGTGAGAGAGAGAGAGAGAGAGAGAGAGAGAGAGAGAGAGAGAGAGAGAGAGAGAGAGAGAGAGAGAGATTGAAGCCGCGCGTCTGTCGTGGTAAAAACCAGAGGGGGGATATATATTAGATTAGATCTATTACTGATGTGAGTTATTTTCACAGGCTCTGCAGGGCCGTATAGTCTACTCTCCCTTGTCACAGTTCATGCAGGCTGCTGCTGGATCGATCCACAGCTTACATCTCTGGTGGTCAACCTGACACTCGAATGGTCAATAGGACTCAGCATGCACGCTAACATGCTAAAAGTATAGCGACATTTAACATCATTAGTGGTATTTAACAACCGATTGGTGACCATTTGGAAAGCGTTAATCTACATGAATTACTGCTCTGCTTTCTAAAACTATTTAAACAGGAAACATTTGGAATGATAATGTGCCAGCCATGGAAATAGAATGACTATTAGAATAGTATAGAGTGGATGGGTAAAATCAATATGGCCGCTGGTCCACCCATCACAGAACATTGACTAGTAATTATATTTCTATGTTCATCTATTCATCTAATTTCAAACACATTCATATCATAAACCAGATGCTACAATTAAGTGAAATACATGACTGTTGTCATCCAACCCATGATCGTCTTGCCGTAAACAAACATCCTTAGGTAAACACTTTACCCAGTTGTTTATGGATGAACGCCCACTCATCCGGTGTATTGTAATGTATCATTAGCCCCAGGGAGGGCATTCAGCTCATTGTGTTGTAATTAGATTACACGTCCCATAAACAGGACATGAAAACATTTGCTTTGTTTCCCAGTGCATGACTCATTTGTGAAGTTTGAGTCGAGGTGACATTTCTGTGATGGGGAAAAGCTAAGCCTGGCTGTTTAAGGCAGCCTTCCCTTACGATTCATCCATTGTCAACCCTGACTGACTTGCCCTTTTCAAGTTGTCTATTTCATAGACATTGACTTACATTTATTGACATGTTTGTTTGCAACTCCAAATCAAGTCCCTCAGTATCCATTGAACCAATGAAGGCAGTCAAATCATTGGTTAACAATGATGCTGGTGCTATTGCAACAAATCTGTAGGCAGACGGGTCATGCTCATAGGGGTTACAGGGGCATGTGCCCCCTCAGATTTTCCATGTTTAAAAACGACAATGAAAAATATATATATATATATTATTTTTCTCTGTCGTACTACTAGTCACCTAGACATTTTATGAAGTTTGCTTTAGCTAGTCGAGATAAGTTGCCAATCTCCCAAACTCATAACTAGCTCCCAAGAAGCCATTTCAGGCTATCAATCAAGTCCGATTAGCTGGCTTGTTTAAATATCTTAGCTGGCATGCCTGCTGGCAAGGTTGGTAGACTTTAGAAAAGTAAGCAATTACTAAATGTACTGAATAAGACTCACTTTCCTTTAAATATTGAACCTAGGTTTTAGCAGAGATGCAGAAAATAATATTTAGTTTCTTTAAAAAAGAAACCCACCAGTCAGGAGGATACAGACAGCTCAAGACGTATGCTTAGAAATGCAGAAAAATAGGCCTATTTTATTGCTCTAGATTGCAGGAAGAAGCTGTTTTTGTACTTCGTGCCCCCTCAGATTTTTGGGGTACTCAACGCTAAGTGGGGTACTCTCCCCTAAGTCTAGGTCATTTTAATTGTGCATTTACAGGGAAATCAAGGACATGAACAATATGACCAGACTCATTCAGATGCAATACAATGCTAAAATAGCAAAACAAAAAAATGACAGATAAATCCAAAGAACTCAGTCTGTTTCTTTAACCTGAGCTGGATGTGGACTCATGCTGAACGCTCATTAATTCAGCAAGAGGGATTAGGGAGAATTAATTTAGTTATTAGAGGTTGTCTTCGTTTTTTCCCCCTGACAAACTACTCACAATTAAACTCAATTAAAGGACTAGACACTTCGACTAGACACTTTGGCTTACAGACTGATAAAGAGCATTGTGAAACTACAAAACCTCTGCATATTCCGACTTCTAATGTCATTGGTATCTAAATCAGTTCACCTTTACCAATGGCACATTTCCGATAATTATAATTATACTGATCCCCAACATCATTAGCAGCACGGCTTCCATGGGTCAATTTATGTCTGGCATTAAACAGACGTGGCCATTGTCAAATTCAGGATGGCTGAATTAATATATATCTTAATGTGGCCTTATCATTCTGGGTAGAGATAGAGAGCATTTCAGATTCACATTAATTGGAAATTAAAACCAAGAGACTATAATGACCTTCTTTCACTCACTCTCTCTTCTCCACAACTGAAGGTGAGTAGAACCCAACAGAGCAACAGATACTATGAACGTTAAGGTTCGGCTCAATAACATTTCATTATCTGGATTCATCATGTTTGACAAAAAAAAAATAAGACCAACTTCTCCCTGAAAACACCACCTCAATAGACCAACTTCTCCCTGAAAACACCACCTCAATAGACCAACTTCTCCCTGAAAACACCACCTCAATAGACTAACTTCTCCCTGAAAACACCACCTCAATAGACCAACTTCTCCCTTAAAACCCCACCTCATTAGACCGACTTCTCCCTGAAAACACCATCTCAATAGACCAACTTCTCCCTTAAAACACCACCTCATTAGACCGACTTCTCCCTTAAAACACAACCTCATTAGACCGACTTCTCCCTGAAAACACCGCCTCATTAGACCGACTTCTCCATTAAAGCACCACCTCATTAGACCGACTTCTCCCTTAAAACACCACCTCATTAGACCGACTTCTCCCTTAAAACACCACCTCATTAGACCGACTTCTCCCTTAAAACACAACCTCATTAGACCGACTTCTCCCTGAAAACACTGCCTCATTAGACCGACTTCTCCATTAAAGCACCACCTCATTAGACCGACTTCTCCCTTAAAACACCACCTCATTAGACCGACTTCTCCCTTAAAACACCACCTCATTAGACCGACTTCTCCCTATAAACACCATATCATTAGACCGACTTCTCCTTTAAAACACCACCTTATTAGACCGACTTCTCCCTTAAAACACCATGCCATTAGAAGGACTTCTCCCTTAAAACACCACCTCATTAGAAGGACTTCTCCCTTTAAACACCACCTCATTAGAAGGACTTCTCCCTTTAAACACCACCTCATTAGACCGACTTCTCCCTTAAAACACCATGCCATTAGAAGGACTTCTTCCTTAACACCACCACATTAGAGGGACTTCTCCCTAAAAACACCACCTCATTAGACCGACTTCTCCCTTAAAACACCACCTCATTAGACCGACTTCTCCCTGAAAACACCGCCTCATTAGACCGACTTCTCCATCAAAGCACCACCTCATTAGACCGACTTCTCCCTTAAAACACCACCTCATTAGACCGTCTCCTCTCTTAAAACACCACCTCATTAGACCGACTTCTCCCTTAAAACACCACCTCATTAGACCGACTTCTCCCTTTAAACACCACCTCATTAGACCGACTTCTCCCTTAAAACACCACCTCATTAGACCGACTTCTCCCTTAAAACACCACCTCATTAGACCGACCTCTTCCTCCTATTCCAGTGAAGTTAGATATATCTACTGACAATGAAAAATGTTTTTTTACTCTTGACTGTTGTCTTCACTGTTTTTCCTCAAGAGGATAGAGTCGAGCATGTTCCCTCCCTCCACCTTATGTCTACTGCCTCACTGGTTGCATCTGTCCCATACAGAATATGTCCAATAACAAACGAATCTAAACAGGTGTTGTTATACTAATCAGTCTGACAATATGTCAGCCAGGAAATAGCTAGAGGGTATGATAGACATCAGGGTCTGAGATACATGACCTTTTACTGACCTATAGAGACAGGGTCGCGTCCCCCTGGGCCAGATATCACTACAGTATATCAGAAGAATGACAGCAAAGCAGGTCTGAGAGAGGTGAACCCTGTCATGTTATTGTTGTCTCCTCCATCCTCTCTCGATCTCTGCATTGGTTGCCCATGATAAATAATGCTATCACTCTAGAGTGTAGACCATCATTCTGGCATTCTGAACATGTTGTCTTCTGAACTATACATCCATTCCATTGTCCGACGCTGGCATACAGAGCTTGCTGAACTACTCACACCTTGTGAAATATTTGATGCTATTCCATAGCTATATTTAAGTACATAACCCAATAACAATTTGGTGAGGTAATTTTAGCTATATTGATTCAAATACAAACTCAAATCAAAGCTAGGAAATGTCATTTTGATTAATTCTCCTTTACTAGGCATTCTTCTCATAGATTCTCGTTTCTAGAGGGACTCGTAACAGCAGCCCACTGTGGTGCTTTGAGGGACAGGGACAGTCATTCTGAAGTAGGGCAGACAGAGACAGGGAGGCAGCCTGTAGTGACATCCTATTGTCTCTCCATATTGGCTTTTCATTAAACGCATAATACACAAGGCACCCTGCGGGCCTGTGGGGCTGTTTCTAGTGATGAGGATGTTTACTTTTAATATCTAGGCTACTTCTCAAATGCCACCCTATTCACTATATAGTGCACTACTTTTAACGAGAGCCCTACTAGTGCACTACTTCTGACACAGCCCTACTCTCTAGCACTATGCCGCAGGGCACTATAACAATTTCCCCAACTTCACAGGCGCAATTAGCCACAATATTATTTTGCCGTAAACAATACCCTCTGTGTGTAGCAGACACCTCCATTACATAATATTGGGGACAGGGGGCTGTGAGATAACTGTGCAAAGCATCTCAATTCATTGTCCGTAAATATTGCAGAGGATGAATGCTTTTTGGAGCATGGAAACGGAGTCTTTTTTGACCATACTTTGTGTGGATGTTTAGACTAGGATATTTTTAATTGACTGATTTTAATGGGAGACTTACTTTGCAAAGTTACAGTACAATTTATCTTCAATGGAAAAGGAAACTCCAATAGACTGCAACCCCTGCCAGCCCAATAGTTAGATGCCATACTGTGTTCTATCATTTGCAAGGTAAAACAAGGATCATACTGTATATGATATGTATTTTCGTGTGGTTGTATGAAAATATGGTCCACCTACAGCCCTCTTAGTCCGCCATGGACTAACCACCTATAGCTCAGTGTTAATCATCTCAGTGCCTGTGAACCATATAGCTCTTGAAACTCATAAATGATCAAACGCCATTTATCACAGTTAATTTATCACTGAATCAAATGGTAATGGCCTTTTCTCTCTCTCTCCGTCAGAGATACTACGTAGTGCAATCAAGCGGGTATTAAACACTTTTCACCTTGGAAGAAGGGGAGATAATAAATTGCTCCCCTTCACAATATTCCCAATATTTTTCCGCTCAGTTAAATTGCCTTTAGATGGGTTTGCTGTTGCCCGTCACATCAAATATGCTCTTGTCAATGACTTGATGGATATGCAATTCTCTACTAATTACAATGTGGAGGGGTGGTGTGTGTGTGTGCTTGTGTGCTTGTGTGTGTTCGCGTCCGTCTCATCCAGGCACTAGATGAAGGACTAAGTAAGTCATTTTCATAAAGTATATTTAGATGTATGTGTGTGGGGGGGGGGACTACATTATATATGGATGAATGTGTGAGTGTGTGCGTGCATGCGTGCATGTCCCTCAAGATTAAGTGAGTGATTTTCACAAAGAATTTTCAGATGTGTGTGGGGGGGACTAGATAAGATCTATATGAGACTGGGAACAGGTGAGCCCTGTTATGAGACAGATGGTTTATCTCATTAGAGAGCCTATTGAGTAGCGAAGGCCAAAATATGATGGAACAATCTCCACAGAACCTAGGGGATAAACCACCTGTGCCATTATTCATAAAGCGTTTCAGAGTAGGAGTGCTGATCCAGGATCAGATCCTCCCAATCTTATCCAGAACTCCTACTGTGAGGCACTTTGTGGATATTGGCCCTCACCTACCATCTAAAGTAGAACGCAAATATAATGGAAACTCCCTATACGAAGCTTCATTATAGAGGTTGAATGGAAATCTACTGCAATATGGATCTGGCTGTCAATTAATTCCGTATTGATTATAAACTCTGGGTTTATCATTAGGCGATTAGTCCACTGTACAATACATTACATACAGTATACTGCAGACATAGCCTGCAAAGTAATGTCATACTTTCCAGGTCCATACCCAAACAGTTCGAACTACTAATTTTGAAAATTACTCTCTCCAGAAATAAGTCTCTCACTGTTGCCGCCTGCTACCGACCCCCCTCAGCTCCCAGCTGTGCCCTGGACACCATTTGTGAATTGATCGCCCCCCATCTAGCTTCAGAGTTTGTTCTGTTAGGTGACCTAAACTGGGATATGCTTAACACCCCGGCAGTCCTACAATCTAAGCTAGATGCCCTCAATCTCACACAAATCATCAAGGAACCCACCAGGTACAACCCTAAATCTGTAAACAAGGGCACCCTCATAGACGTCATCCTGACCAACTGGCCATCCAAATACACCTCCGCTGTCTTCAACCAGGATCTCAGCGATCACTGCCTCATTGCCTGTATCTGCTACGGAGCCGCAGTCAAACGACCACCCCTCATCACTGTCAAACGCTCCCTAAAACACTTCTGTGAGCAGGCCTTTCTAATCGACCTGGCCCGGGTATCCTGGAAGGACATTGACCTCATCCCGTCAGTTGAGGATGCCTGGTCATTCTTTAAAAGTAACTTCCTCACCATTTTAGATAAGCATGCTCCGTTCAAAAAATGCAGAACTAACTAACAGATATAGCCCTTGGTTCACTCCAGACCTGACTGCCCTCGACCAGCACAAAAACATCCTGTGGCGGACTGCAATAGCATCAGGAACCAATACACGCAGTCAGTCAGGAAAGCTAAGGCCAGCTTCTTCAGGCAGAAGTTTGCATCCTGTAGCTCCAACTCCAAAACGTTCTGGGACACTGTGAAGTCCATGGAGAACAAGAGCACCTCCTCCCAGCTGCCCACTGCACTGAGGCTAGGTAACACGGTCACCACCGATAAACCCATGATTATCGAAAACTTCAACAAGCATTTCTCAACGGCTGGCCATGCCTTCCGCCTGGCTACTCCAACCTCGGCCAACAGCTCCGCCCCCCCCCCCCCCCCCCGCAGCTACTCACCCAAGCCTCTCCAGGTTCTCCTTTACCCAAATCCAGATAGCAGATGTTCTGAAAGAGCTGCAAAACCTGGACCCGTACAAATCAGCTGGGCTTGACAATCTGGACCCTCTATTTCTGAAACTATCCGCCGCCATTGTCGCAACCCCTATTACCAGCCTGTTCAACCTCTCTTTCATATCGTCTGAGATCCCCAAGGATTGGAAAGCTGCTGCAGTCATCCCCCTCTTCAAAGGGGGAGACACCCTGGACCCAAACTGTTACAGACCTATATCCATCCTGCCCTGCCTATCTAAGGTCTTCGAAAGCCAAGTCAACAAACAGGTCAATGACCATCTCGAATCCCACCGTACCTTCTCCGCTGTGCAATCTGGTTTCCGAGCCGGTCACGGGTGCACCTCAGCCACGCTCAAGGTACTAAACGATATCATAACCGCCATCGATAAAAGACAGTACTGTGCAGCCGTCTTCATCGACCTTGCCAAGGCTTTCGACTCTGTCAATCACCATATTCTTATCGGCAGACTCAGTAGCCTCGGTTTTTCGGATGACTGCCTTGCCTGGTTCACCAATTACTTTGCAGACAGAGTTCAGTGTGTCAAATCGGAGGGCATGCTGTCCGGTCCTCTGGCAGTCTCTAGGGGGGTGCCACAGGGTTCAATTCTCAGGCCGACTCTTTTCTCTGTATATATCAATGATGTTGCTCTTGCTGCGGGCGATTCCCTGATCCACCTCTACGCAGACGACACCATTCTATATACTTCCGGCCCGTCCTTGGACACTGTGCTATCTAACCTCCAAACGAGCTTCAATGCCATACAACACTCCTTCCGTGGCCTCCAACTGCTCTTAAACGCTAGTAAAACCAAATGCATGCTTTTCAACCGTTCGCTGCCTGCACCCGCACGCCTGACCAGCATCACCACCCTGGATGGTTCCGACCTTGAATATGTGGACATCTATAAGTACCTAGGTGTCTGGTTAGACTGTAAACTCTCCTTCCAGACTCATATCAAACATCTCCAATCGAAAATCAAATCAAGAGTCGGCTTTCTATTCCGCAACAAAGCCTCCTTCACTCACGCCGCCAAACTTACCCTAGTAAAACTGACTATCCTACCGATCCTCGACTTCGGCGATGTCATCTACAAAATTGCTTCCAACACTCTACTCAGCAAACTGGATGCAGTTTATCACAGTGCCATCCGTTTTGTCACTAAAGCACCTTATACCACCCACCACTGCAACTTGTATGCTCTAGTCGGCTGGCCCTCGCTACATATTCGTCGCCAGACCCACTGGCTCCAGGTCATCTACAAGTCCATGCTAGGTAAAGCTCCGCCTTATCTCAGTTCACTGGTCACGATGGCAACACCCATCCGTAGCACGCGCTCCAGCAGGTGTATCTCACTGATCATCCCTAAAGCCAACACCTCATTTGGCCGCCTTTCGTTCCAGTTCTCTGCTGCCTGTGACTGGAACGAATTGCAAAAATCGCTGAAGTTGGAGACTTTTATCTCCCTCACCAACTTCAAACATCTGCTATCTGAGCAGCTAACCGATTGCTGCAGCTGTACATAGTCTATCGGTAAATAGCCCACCCATTTTTACCTACCTCATCCCCATACTGTTTTTATTTATTTACTTTTCTGCTCTTTTGCACACCAATATCTCCAGTGAAGAAGCATAAAAATAAAATAAAAAATAAAAAGATATGGATCTATATGTCAGCATTATATTATACTTCATGACAGTAATCCAACATCATATGCACATACAGTGTCGTCTTATAGTGGTCACATCCATGCCAGACAAATGATCTCGCCCAGTAGAGTGCCCTCTATAGGCCTGCGCACAGTATATCATCTATATGATGTTTATGTGGATGGTAATCTCATTGCGATGGGCCATGAATTGTCCCTGGCATGTTCAACTGTCCCTCAGCACAGAGGATATGGCTGAGTTACGGCTGTTTAAACTGGCAGCTCTGACTGACTGACTGACTCCTCCACTCTGGCGATTGTTATTCAAGGAGAGAAAAGCCTCTTATGTTTTATGGCCCTCTTCTCCTCCGCGGCGCCGGCCCGCAGGTTTATGGTATTTAAAACCCACCGCGCAAGGTGATATTGGTCATTGCCGAAACGTAACGGTGGTGACCGATGTGTACCGGGGGTGACATTAGATTACGGGTCTGACGATCTTTCCTTATAAAGGATGCAGAGGATGGACCATGGGTTACAAGAGCATGTTTTATGTTTTTTTTAATGTTTTAATTTCCTTATATAAACAGCAGTAACTAAATGAGCTTCTGATGCTTGAGAATATAACCATCCTTGGTTCTTTAGTAGGAATGAGGCCAGGGTTGGGGTCAATGCCATTTCAGCCCGGTCAATTGGTACTTTTATTGAATTGGAATTTCAATTCATCTCTCTGAATTGACTGAACTGAAATGGAATGAACCTTGGTAGAGACACTTGACTGACCAAGCCTCTCTCACTATCCAGAGCGCATACACATGTCACGTTACTGTGGCGACCATTGAGCAAGAATGGAGTGGTACAAAATGTCTGGCTGCACCCAGCTTTCCAAACACAGTATTACGCTAATGTAAAAAAAAATAACATCTTCACGTTTTACTACATAACACATAGTGTACAGACTGTCCTACTACTTGTGGTTAAAAGCAACCGGCCAGCAATAGAATAAATGATCCTTGATGCTCATTGGGTAATTGTGACTGACTGTCCTTTATCAAATGTGATTCCAGGCCTACAGGATGTTGGGATCTGTTACTGTAATAGGAGAATAGAATCTGGCAGAGATGAATGTGGGCTTTGTTTTGATCAATACGGTTTCTCTGCTGGATGGCCAGATTGATCACGAGGACAGAGAGAGAGAGAGAGAATGCTCAGACATAGGGTCCCAAATGGCGCCATGTTCCCTGAGTAGTGCACCACCTTCAACCGGGGCCCATATGGGTCTAGCCAAAAGCAATGCACTACATGCAATAGGGTTCCGTTGTGGACAGAGCCAGGGACAACTGAGCTGGGCCAGATCTAATTCAGTATAAGTTGTGACTGTTGAGAGTGGATTCAGTGTGATGGTTGGCTGCAGTGATGTCTGTGTATGCTCTGGTGATTGCTGGGGAATTGTGATGCGTGTGAAAAGATCTAGCTGCCACTACTGACAGTATCATCCACAGAGAACTGTTGAACACAACGGAGAGTGAACAGACCGTTTTTTCACTGAGCGTGTGTGTATGTGTGTGCTCATACGTGCACGCTTGTATGTGTTTCTATATATATGTGTGTATGTGTGTGTGTGTGTGTGTGTGTGTGTGTGTGTGTGTGTGTGTGTGTGTGTGTGTGTGTGTGTGTGTGTGTGTGTGTGTGTGTGTGTGTGTGTGTGTGTGTCAGTATTTGTGGGCTGTGCGACTTGAGTCCCACAAATTGTTTTGAGCGGAAAACTCTGTCAACGCTTCATGCTTTTTCCCAGTGTAACGTTAACAGCCACTCTCTGTAGCCACTGGCTGGTCCACTGGTCCTCAGCCACAGAAGTGAAGATTTACCGGCTTGTTGTCTCAGTCTCTGCACTTCCCTCTGCTGCAGCCACGGCCAGTGATGTGGAATCCACTCAGACGAGATCAGAGGAGAGAAATGCCCTGATATACAACTCCCATATTTCAAAGAATCCTGCCCTGATGTAGTTATGCTGTGGAGATGTGTCCAACATACCAAATGTGTGAGTTTAAAGGCAGAGATGTGCACAGCCTCACATTTGAAACCAAACCGGCATCGTTCGTCATGCTTTGAGATAGAAGTAAAAGCAAGACATATTAGCGCTTTAATGTACCAATAAAATATTACAATTATAGTTTGATTTGCATTGAAGAGGGTTGGACTCAGCCGATAACTAACTAAGAGGATTACAGTATATGAGGAGATATTTCCTACCCTCCACATTCTGGCATTCTGAAGCTGCCTTGATAAAATATTCTTGTTTGTTTGAACTCTAGATAGCTAACAATGATTCAAAGGTAATTGCTTACTGTTTTGAAAATGGTCAACATTTCTGTGTACATCTCTGCCTCTATAGCTATTAATCACTACTCTTTGTAATTATCCAACCTCATTTGTAAATCAGCCAAACTGCATTCTAAAGTGGCCACCAAATCAACGCTATCAATCTTGTGTCCTGTTGACATGTGGCTGTTCACAGTGACTCTGGGGTCATTAAAAGACAAGCTAGTTTCTCCTCTCTCTGCTCCTCTCTGGTTTAGAGTTATTTATGGCATCATGTCTGCTCATACAGCCACTTCCTAATTACACTTTGCCATCAAGATTAATGTTGGGCCTCGGCTGGCTGCATCTGCCAACTTTACCTTTGTTTCACCCTGCTGATGGATGGGGTGGCCTGGGTTTCTTTGTCCAACACTCCCCAGCCCTCCACACCTCTCCACCTCTCGGAAACCTTGGGAGCAGAAGTGTAATTTATTGTTTTGGAGTGCAGCTGTCTCCATGTAGCATGTAGCCATGCAAGGCCATTCCCATAGTCCTCATAATACAGTATGACCTCCTGTGGTTAGCACAGCCAATGTTCTCCTTCAACATCCAGTATGTGTGCCCAGGGACATCAGGCCCTGTCAGTTTTATCCATAGAAGTGTCCCCTTGAAAATGTTTTGGTACATCACGCCTCTGTAAACAAAGAAACGCAACCGCCCCCACATCTTCAACAGGTATTATAGTAAATAGGCTAGCACAGGCAATCTGTCACTGACAGAAAGACATGATATCACTGCAGCGTTGAATTAATACAAACCTATCAAAACGAGGTTATTCTGGTCACAGAGATTTGTTTACTTGATCATGGTTTTCTCGACGTCAAAGACGTTATTCCGTTAATAAATTCACTGGTCAGATCTCACACGTCCCACTTCCCTGAACAAAACAAACACACCTGTCAATCAAAGCCGTGTGTGTATGGCTTGAGTCATCATCCCGTTACACTGTAAACTGTCACAGATGACAAATAGCCTTGTTTATGGTTGAAGGAATTGAAGGAATAATCCTGGTTGTTTTCAGCGAGGTAGTGCGTCCTGTTCTGCTGTGTCATATCTCTCTCTCTTTTCTCTCTCTCTCTCTCTCTCTCTCTCTCTCTCTCTCTCTGTCCTATGGATGGGTTTTATCAGCCATAGACAGTTCTGTTTGTGGTTCAGATACTCATCTTTGGTATGGTTGATAACGTTGTAAATCTCAAAGCATATTGCAGACTGTAGACCTCAAAGCATACGCAAATATCTATTTAAAGAGGTGGACAGATGGCTGGCGTACAAGTAAACAGTAATGTGTGACATCACACAAACATTTGCAAATCCTTGGAACAACCCGTGGCATATTGTACTATTACACTTCTGATATAGACTAGGGCCAGGAAAATTTCTGTGACCAGGATGAAACTCTGCTTATGGACCCAGTTCTAGTGGTACTATATTTAGCTGATGCTCTTATCCAGAGCGACTAGGTGTAGTGCCTTGGTCACGGGTACAGCGACAGATTTTTCACCCAGTCTGCACGAGGATTTGAACAATAGATCTTTTGGTTACTGGCCCAACACTCTTAACCTCTAGGCTACCTACCGCGCTTGACTGTATAATGATGTGATCCCCAATGTCCAGGATTCCACAATGATGAGCAATAATACCCAATCTGGTGTTTACCATCTTCACAGATTGTGAATAATGAGTATAATGCCAAAAACTGATAGCCTACATATATCAAAAGGACATTCTGTTCTGGACAAAGCTTTAGTATTTGAAATTAATTTTAGCACAAAAATATAACTGTTACCTTGTCAAAGCTTTACATGTGCAGAGAATAAGTTATTGAAACCCAGCGAAGCAGCGCCAGCGAAGCAGGGAGACAAACCTCAAACAATTTCTCCTGTGCTTCTGTTCGGGTTACAAACAACCTTTTATTGGCATGATGTTTGTGCAACAGCACTCTTGTGGATGAGTTCTCCCCTCACCTATATTCATTTAGACGGCACGAGTGTTCATCTTCACAGCTCGGGGATTAGAAATGTAATTACAGTTCGCTGTGACATCTCTGTATCCGCCGAGTTGCTGACAAAAGTCATGAACAAACTGGTGATTTGCTGCCGAGGGGTTTTCAAGAGACGTCTGTGTTTGCGTATGAGGTAATCTCCCCTGAATAGAATGTAAAGAACGTTCATCAGAATTATTGGGTCAGTTGCAGTACTTGATGCATGCATTTTTCGATACACTGTGGACGCTAGCTGCAAGGCCACTCAAGGCTACGTTTCTAGCAGCAATTCTGGCTGTTCGTTCTAGGTTCACCGATTGTGGATAATAAGGATACTTTTGACTAAAATGGTAGTATGGCAGATAATAATGATATTTAACAGATTTTAAATGGAACCGGATGCACTATGTTCCTCTTATATGGAAAATGCTAATATATTTAAGTCCACTATGCTGTACGCTAGCAATTTTTGACATAATTGTACACCTCCACCAAACTGCACATTATACTGACTGCACTGCCATTAGCCACAATAGGAACATTTTGATTTGTTTACATTACCTGTTTTTGTTCGACCACGCTTCATTCCTCTCTGCTGTCTTCACAGCATGGTGTGTGGGCTAAATAGCTGGATGTTGTTCTAATGTGCCATGGTAAGTGTTGGACAGTTATTTACCTAAAAATGTGGTGTAGGTGTAAATTAAAATAAAATCGAATCCAATTTTATTCGTCACACACACATGGTTGGCAGATGTTAATGCGAGTGTAGCGAAATGCTTGTGCTTCTAGTTCCGACAATGCAGTAATAACCAACGGGTAATCTAACCTAACAATTTCACAACAGCTACCTTATACACACAAGTGTAAATCAAATCAAATCTAATGTATTTATATAGCCCTTCGTACATCAGCTGATATCTCAAAGTGCTGTACAAAAACCCAGCCTAAAACCCCAAATAGCAAACAATGCAGGTGTAGAAGCACAGTGGCTAGGAAAAGCTCCCTAGAAAGGCCAAAACCTAGGAAGAAACCTAGAGAGGAACCAGGCTATGTGGGGTGGCCAGTCCTCTTCTGGCTGTGCCGGGTGGAGATTACAACAGAACATGGCCAAGATGTTCAAATGTTCATAAATGACCAGCATGGTCAAATAATAATAATCACATGCAGAACAGTTGAAACTGGAGCAGCAGCACGGCCAGGTGGACTGGGGACAGCAAGGAGTCATCATGTCAGGTAGTCCTGAGGCATGGTCCTAGGGCTCAGGTCCTCTGAGAGAGAGAAAGAAAGAGAGAAAGAGAGAAAGAGAGAATTAGATAGAGCATACTTAAATTCACACAGGACACCGGATAGGACAGGAGAAGTACTCCAGATATAACAAACTGACCCTAGCCTCCCGACACATAAACTACTGCAGCATAAATACTGGAGGCTGAGACAGGTGGGGTCAGGAGACACTGTGGCCCCATCCGATGACACCCCCGGACAGGGCCAAACAGGAAGGATATAACCCCACCCACTTTGCCAAAGCACAGCCCCCACACCACTAGAGGGATATCTTCAACCACCAACCTACCATCCTGAGACAAGGCCGAGTATAGCCCACAAAGATCTCCGCCACGGCACAACCCAAGGGGGGGCGCCAACCCAGACAGGAAGATCACATCAGTGACTCAACCCACTCAAGTGACGCACCCCTCCTAGGGACGGTATGAAAGAGCCCTAGTAAGCCAGTGACTCAGCTCTGGCTGAGGGATGAAGAATATGTACATAAAGATATATGAATGAGTGATGGTACAGAACGGCATAGGCAAGATGCAGTAGATGGTATAGAGTACAGTATACACATATGAGATGAGTAATGTAGGGTATGTAAACATTATATTAAGTGGCATTGTTTAGTGGCTAGTGATACATTTTTTACATGTATGGCAGCAGCCACTCAATGTTAGTGGTGGCTGTTTAACAGTCTGATGGCCTTGAGATAGAAGCTGTTTTTCAGTCTCTCGGTCCCTGCTTTGATGCATCTGTACTGACCTCGCCTTCTGGATGATAGCGGGGTGAACAGGCAGTGGCTCGGGTGGTTGTTGTCCTTGATGATCTTCATAGCCTTCCTGTGACATCGGGTGGTGTAGGTGTCCTGGAGGACAGGTAGTTTGCCCCCGGTGATGCATTGTGCAGACCTCACTACCCTCTAGAGAGCCTTACGGTTGTGGGCGGAGCAGTTGCCATACCAGGATGCTCTCGATTGTGCATCTGTAAATGTTTATGAGTGCTTTTGGTGACAAGCCGAATTTCTTCAGCCTCCTGAGATTAAAGAGGCGCTGCTGCACCTTCTTCACCACGCTGTATGTGTGGGTGGACCAATTCAGTTGGTCCGTGATGTGTACGCAGAGGAACTTAACTTTCTACCCTCTCCACTACTGTCCCGTCGATGTGGATAGGGGGGTGCTCCCTCTGCTGTTTCCTGAAGTCCACGATCATCTCCTTTGTTTTGTTGACGTTGAGTGAGGTTATTTTGATGACACCGTAGGCTGTCTCGTCGTTGTTGGTAATCAAGCCTACCACTCTAGTGTCATCTGCAAACTTGATGATTGAGTTGGAGGCGTGCATGGCCACACAGTCGCGGGTGAACAGGGAGTACAGGAGAGGGCTGAGAACACACCCTTGTGGGGCCCCAGTGTTGAGGATCAGCGGGGTGGAGATGTTGTTACCTACCCTCACCACCTGGGGGCGGCCCGTACCCAGTTGCACAGGGCAGGGTCGAGACCCAGGGTCTCGAGCTTGATGACGAGTTTGGAGGGTACTATGGTGTTAAATGCTGAGCTATGGTGTTAAATCAATGAACAGCATTCTCACATAGGTATTCCTCTTGTCCAGATGGATTAGGGCAGTGTGCAGCGTGGTTGTGATTGCGTCGTCTGTGGACCTATTGGAGCGATAAGCACATTTTAGTTTAGTTAAATGTATTATATATATATATACAGTACCAGTCAAACGTTTGGGCACACCTACTCAAGGAATTTTCTTTATTTTTACTATTTTCTACATTGTAGAATAATAGAGAAGGCATCAAAGCTATGAAATAACACATGTAGTAACCAAAGAAGTGTTAAATAAAGTAGCACCCTTTGCCTTACACTCTCTTGGCATTATCTCAACCAGCTTCACCTGGAATGCTTTTCCAAAAGTCTTGAAGGAGATCCTACATATACTGAGCACTTCTTGGCTGCTTTTCCTTCACTCTGCAGTCCAACTCATCCCAAATGGGTTGTTGGGTGATTGTGGAGGCCAGGTCATCTGATGCAGCACTCCATCTCCTTCTTGCTCAAATAGCCCTTAACAGTGTCATGACACTCTCTCCTTGGTGAGGATCAACAGAAGAGGAGAGGGGGGAATTGGGCTGGTTTTATGACTCTTAACGCCCAGTCATAAATCGTTTGCAGAAACTCTCCATCTGGCTCTCTGGTATGAGAAGACTGAAACATCTTTGTTCCAGACTCTTTGCCGCCAAAACTTTTACGTCAATAAAAGGGAAATATTGGAACATTATTCCTGACATCCAAAGGTTAAGAATTGTCTGTGGGGATCTAAAGAATAATCCTGTCATATTGTTTATTATTTTATGATGTCATTAATGATGGTATAACGAAATAACTGTAACTTATAGGAAGGAAACATATTATATCTGTCAAGTTTACATCTAAATGTTGTATAAAATAAATTATTAAGTATGAGAGTATTTTTGGAAAGATAGAAATGTGATTTTAGTTTTCTAATGAGATCATTGTTTTTCATATAAGCTATGCACAGTCACACAAGTGAGCTCAGAGTTCATGTCAGCATGATGGAACGCCCCCTTTGGCCAGAATGCTTAAAAGGACTCACTAAGAATGAACATATTAGACCAAGCAGACTGACGGTGTGAGCGGGAATAAATACTAGACCAGACAGTGTGGAGCGGTGGCTACACCGCTGAAAAATGGCTGACCAGTACATTGCCGGGTTACTACTGGCGTGTAAAGTGGTCGGGAGCTGAACCCTGAATAATCAACCATTGAGACCAAAATACGTGAGACCGTGGTCCACACGTTGAAATGGTTAGAAACTCTGAAGCCTCTACACAAGAAGATGAACTCACAAGACCTTATCATATCAATCTGCAGCTGGCATGTAAAGTAGTTTAGAACATTTCAAGTTCTAAAGTTCTTGCAGATATCAAGGAGTATGCGACGTTCATAATGAGACTGATATTAGGTAATGATTAATAAGTGACTGTTATCGATATATATATTATTTATTGTCTAAGAGTTTAAATCGGGAGACGGTAACTCGTTAAACAACTTCTTCCATGGTGCCCCAAATTCCTAATGAGTTAATTGTTACATGATTAATTTAATCGAGTAACAATTACATGTAGTTAGTTGATAAGATACATAACAGACATGTTAATGATAGTCACGCACCAACAACAGCCTGACGGTGCGTTGGGTTATTGTTCTGTTCAAAAACAAATGGGATGGGAACAGTGTATCACTGCAGAATGCTGTGGTAGCCATGCTGGTTAAGTGTGCCTTGAATTCTAAATAAATTGCAGACATTGTCACCAGCAAAGCACTCCCACACCATCACACCTCCTCCTCCATGCTTCACGGTGGGAACCACACATGCAGAGATCATCCGTTCACCTACTCTGTGTCTCACAAAGACATGCCGGTTGGAACCAAAAATTGCAAATTTGGACTAATCAGACCAAAGGACAGATTTCCACTGGTCTAATTGCTCATGTTTCTTGGCCCAAACAAGTCTCTTCTTATTATTACCTCTGCAGCAGAGGTAAAAATATTTTCCTTTCCTGTGGCAGCCTTCATAAGAGCCAGTTTCATCATAGCGCTTGATGGTTTTTGCGAATTGACTGACCTTCCTGTCGTAAAGTCATGATGGACTGTCATTTCTCTTTGCTTATTTGAGCTGCTCTTGCCATAATATGGACTTGGTATTTTACCAAATAGGGCTAACTTCCTTATACCACCCCTACCTTGTCACAACACAACTCATTGGCTCAAACACATGAATTCACTTTCAACAAGGCCACCTGTTAATTGAACTGCATTTCAGGTGACTACCTCATGAAGCTGGTTGAGAGAATGCCAAGTGTGCAAAGCTGTCATCAAGGCAAAGTGTGGCTACTTTGATGAATCTAAAATCTAAAATATATTTAGATTTGTTTAACACTTTTTTGGTTACTACGTGATTCCATATGTGTTCTTTCATAGTTTTGATGTCTTCAATATTATTCTACCACGTTGAAAATAGTAAAAATTTAAAAAAGTAAAAACCTTGAATGAGTAGGTGTGTCCAAACTTTTGACTGGTACTGTATATACAGTATATATAAAATATACTGTATACATATTTTTTTTATATATGTTACTTTATTATTTTTCCCTAACCCTACAATCCCTCCCCTAATTGGAGTAAACTAATGGACAACAACACTTAGGCTTCTACTTACAGCTTATATATACAATATACATTTTATGAACACAGTATATTTTACAATACTTATCTTTTTTAGTCCCATCTTTCAGCTCCACTAGTTTAGTTGAGTTTATTAGGATTAGCTACATTAGCTACTTCACATGCAGCAGCTACTCTTCCTCTGGTCGACATAAAAGGTAGAAATATACATGACAAAGTACAGAACAGTTAAACACAAGACCAACATAAGCATATATTACATGATTTAAACAAATCAAATACAAAAATGTAAACACCAAGAGACAACAAAAATACTATTTATATGCGTATTCATAGGTGCACGTTTGCATGTGCGTGCATTCATAAACAGACTGAAAAGGTTTACATTGTGTTTCCAATGTCCTTATGATGATCCACTGAAGTTCCACTTCATATTGGGGTGGATCTTACCAAGCAAGACAATAATACATCAACATGAACTGAATGCATTTGATTACGGTCCCTTCAGTCAAACACGGAGTTTCAAGACCTTCTCAATAGGCATGACAATGGTTGGCAATGCAAATGACGCAAAATAATCCACTGCAAACATCGAAACGGTCTAATAAAAGACATTGAAAGAGGCCATTGATGTACAAAGGTTAAGCTAGAGTTCACCAGTAGATCTTGAAACAGTTGGATTGTCAGACAAGGCTGCTCGTGAACGTACAAATACCTATTTTGAGCTTTTTTCTCAATCATTGTGTACATTTTTAAAATTATTATTATCAGAGATAGCCTGGATTGAACTGTTGTTGTACATGATGGCACTGCATTAGCATTGAATATTACTCTCAGCATAGACCTCCTTCACAATAGATACAATGGCAAACATTTTCTTTACTCTGAGAACATTGTATCCTCAAGTCAACTTTATTTGAGGTTATTGTTATTCTTTCAAACATTTTACCCGTTAGAAATGTGTGGGTAGAACTTGGGTTTGAAAAGAATACTGTGAGCCAAAAGCAGACGATAAAACAAGAAAAGGTATTATTATTTTCCCTGAGACACGTTTCTAACAGTAATAACAAGAACCCTCATTTTGGGAGAAGGTTGTGCTTTCTTAAATCTAATTGCCCAGTAGTAATGATCATATTTCTAAGATTAACTGTCCACGGTGTAGTTTCTCTACACACTAAATTACAGACTATATAGCCGTAGGTGCTCATCAAAGGAGAAGAACGGTAACATTTATTACACCAGCAACACCACACTTTAATACACTCCCCCAGCCAACCAATAAATGTGTCACTGTGACAAATTGACTGGAATTCATAAATAGGTGTGTCCGCCCATTCTTCTTCTAGGAGGGAGGTTATACTGAGTAAACAATAGGAGAAGACTGAGGTGTGGTTTCTCTGTACTGTATGCTCAGGAGTTGCAATCCTGCACATTCCCACATATGCGATTCTATGGATTCTTATGTTAAACGACTCTCGTGTAAATGATCCGTATGTAAATCATTCTTATGGAAACGATTCGCATAATAAATTACTGTTGCATTGTTCTTGAATGTATGTGTATAATGGGTGTGTGTTTGGAATTGGTGAAAATACTATTCTCCCGTTGATATACTGTGATTTCTGGGATTTTCCAACGGTTAAGAAGGGTCAAGACCTTTTCTTTTGCGGCATGATGATAGAATATACCTTTGGTCAAAAGCTTCATATTGCTTTCCTCTGTGAGTGCCCTGATCAGAATCAGTCAGCCTGTTATATGGAGATGGAAGATTGTGTTCTTTTCTCAATGAGCTCATGCACTTTTGCATATGTAATCGTGAGTGTCAGA
Organism: Oncorhynchus nerka; assembly: GCF_034236695.1. NCBI lineage: Eukaryota > Metazoa > Chordata > Actinopteri > Salmoniformes > Salmonidae > Oncorhynchus > Oncorhynchus nerka. Next base: position 28,118,610 of record NC_088413.1, on the reverse strand, counting down.
GTGTGTGTGTGTGTGTGTGTGTGTGTGTGTGTGTGTGTGTGTGTGTGTGTGTGTGTGTGTGTGTGTGTGTGTGTGTGTGTGTGTGTGTGTGTGTGTGTGTGTGTGTGGTGAGCATACTTATGATGAAAACACCACCAGTCTGTCTATAACATGCTGACTGACTTAGGGCAGGTCACTCACTCACAGTGTTTCAGACATATCATTAGCCGCCCACTAAAGTGGGTCCGACCTAGAGCATGCTGGGTAAACCACACCACATCACCTCTTCCTTCTCCTCAGTGTGTGAAGGAAAAGAAGCAGCAGCGACTCGGGCAAGGGAACATGGTGGAACCCAAGCTGCTAAGGCTGCTGGGAAGGGCGAAGCAAGCTGTTATGAGCTCTGTCATGTGGTATCTCCAGCCTGCAGGGCTGGTTCATTCAGAGGGGACTTAATAAGATTGGATAGAAATTATGTATCCCAAATGGTATCCCTGGTAAAAAAGTAGAGCATAGGAATATGGTGCCGTTTGGGATGCATCCAATAAGAGTGGGTGGAATAAGAGTATCAGCTAACCTCAGGAGGCAGGGGTTTGTCAGTCTGTCATCCTGGGTTGCATTCAGGGTTCAATGCTGCAGTCAGGACATCAGGTGAAGGAGGAATGAAGGATAGGCCCTCCACAGCCAGACGAGTGTTAACCTACGATCTATGGTAACGTCCTGCCACAGTGGTTCAAGGTACTGAGGCATGTCAGGCAGGTCACCCTTGCTAAGAGTAGGGAGAGTTGGAAGGTTTGAATCAGAGACACCTTTGTTGTTTGAACTGAAGGAAGGAGGAGAAAGTGTCTCCTGAAACGTTGCTTTGATCACGGTTCCAAAAACAAATTGAAGCCAAGCCACTTGGAACAGTGAAGCTCATCTTCTCTAAAAATGAAACCCTTTCGAACAGAAAGACGGTTAATGAGGAGAGGCTGAGCACAGCAGCAGGCCCCAGATCTGGTGGAGATGATCAGTGCGCGTGCCTTTCCGCTTCAGTTTGAAAGTTGACATTTTCAAACTAATTAGGCTTTTCAGGGAGCATATTGAAGTAAATTGGATTCTCGTCAACATCGCTCAACATCTCGTTTTGGCGTTAACAACATCTTTCCTATCCAACTGTTCGACTGACAACGCTATCTTCCGAGACAGGGAACAGGGACTGCAATCTGGCATGCTCTCTGTTTCTAGTCTCTGCATTAAAGTAGATGGAATGACATGCTGGTTATGTTACTGTTTTTCATTACTCAACATATTGCAAACACTGACAGTAAATAGCACTTAAACCAGTCCTCGCCCTGGTAAACATACAGTACACTGAAATGTCATATTAGCACAACATATATTCTCACATAAGGGGCAACTACACCTATCGTTCTCTCCAGAGCTCAGTTACAGTATGTGGTACTTGTTGTGTGTAGTATAGAGCTCACAGGCAAGTCACACACGGCTTTGTTCCCTCACCGCTTCCTTTGCGTAACCAATAACGACAGAAAAACTCTTTACGTTGGATTTTAATTGGCTTTCTTATCAGTAAAAGCAGCATTTCACCACGTAACGTCACTCCCCCAGAATACTGTAAAGGCAGTAAGTCAGGACTTTCCTCCCTTCTAATTTCAGATACGATAGATGTTAAACAGTAGGTTTAACAGGGAGGCAAGTGCACTCCACTGAATGAAACTTTATGAAGTATTACTCCATGAATGTAAAGCTAATGTGCAGGTTCTCCAATAGGCCTAATGAGAGAAAGGGACTGATAAGAGAAAGAGGTTTCAGAGAGCAGACATTTGAAGTTATCATTTCAGGGGAATGATCCAGAGAAAATGAGCTTTTGTGAAATGAATAGTGTCCCAGGGAGAAATGGGGTTTAAAAGCCTGAGAATTAATCAAATTAAAGACAAGTGTGACTGTAATTTGGAAATGGTCTGCAGAGTGTGGGAGAGATAGGAAAAGTGTGTGTCTGCATGTGGAGGGCAGGCAGCGAGGTGCAGCAGGATTACATGCGTCCCATGCTGCTGTGACTTCTACGTGCACCTCCAGCCCTCCACAGGGAGAAGGACTCCAGCCTGATGAAGTAGAGCAGAAGCACCATTCACCTCCTCTACAGGAAGATGAAACATCTGCTCAAATTACAGGGGACCACAGCAGCCAAGTACACTCATTATTACACCATGCGCACAAATCATGTATACGTCAATCTGAGACATTGCATACAGGAACAGGACATCACATCCTTTTCATGACATTTGAGTCATTTAACAGAAACCTTATCCAGAGCAACTAGGGTTAAGTGCCTTGCTCAAGAGCACATCCATGGATTTTTCACCTAGTCAACTCGGGGATTCAAACCAGCGACCTTTCAGTTACTGGCCCAGCTCTCTTAACCGCTAGGCTACCTGCTGTATTTTACAACACTGCCTGTAGCTAAAGACTTTTCACTCTCCCCACAGCGAGCTGAAACCTCACATCACAAATGTCCAAACAAATCACTCAAACCGAGCCTAAAAGAGATTTTATGGTGATAGTTTCCCATTTTAGGCTTTGGGGGATTTTCAGAATTATCGCCATGGCAATAAATTGTAGCTAGTCCTTGGGTAGGCCCCTTGGCAAGACAAGTATTGATCGATTTGAATTTAGTGTGTATTGATAGTGTTCCATTTGGTTCTGTTATGATTCTGGTGCGGTAGAAGCTGGGGTGCTAAAGAGATATATTGCCTTGAGGGTGAAAACTTAAATACCTTACTATGTTCTGTTTCAGCCAAGACTATGACTAACCATTTAAAACATAAAAAATGCTTTACGCTCTCGTTTAAGTTTCACGTATATTAGAAGAGGTCGGTCACTGAGCACAAATATTTGACAATGGCCTGTGTCGGCCAAGTAGTACTTTTCAAGTAAAATATCGGAGCTTTAGGGTGTCATTAACAGGGTCTCAAGTTTTGCATGTTCAAGTCCTGGTGGCCACAAGCCTGTGTTAGACCACAGAGTTAAACGCCTAGGTAGCCTGGTGTTGACCTCTCTCAACTGGTCATGTTGTATAAGTTCAGTAACAGACCATTCGTTGTTCATGAAGGAAACAACAGGGGGTTCTAAGATAAAAGTGATATATTCATTTTTTGATGACTCATCCAGGAGTCTCCTTGACCCAGTTCTGTCATGATGTCCAGTATCAAATTGCTCGAAGACATATAAACGTGCAATTCAAACATATTTTTCTGCCTCCTGTAAAGCCAACATCAAATACATTACCACACATTTCATCCGTGGAGGCTACACACAGAGAAAATAGAAAATGAATGTGTCTGTCCCCTCAGTTTTACTGAACCGTTGTTCACTAAGCTTATCTTATCACATAACCCATAGAAGGAGTTACCTTGGCTCTTGGAACAATTCAAAGGAATTTCCATTACACTGTATTAATCCAATTGAATACTAAGCACACAGTATTATTATTATAGTAGCATAGTGTGAGCTTGTAAGTACGCAAAAACCAGACTTCATAAACAAAGTTTTCATGTTGTTGTATTTCGGAGATCTTTGAACTTTTGTGGCGTGTACCTTTAGAAAAGGATTCATTCCCCCACAGTCTCCTGCCTTCGTTGTTATTATATTACTATATCAAACTGTAGAAAGTAAGTATTCCAAAGCAAAGGGCGCAAAACATTCATGTTGAAAATTAATGTGTGGGTGTAGTAGGAATATATCATTTTTATTATGAATAATTTGCCTCTCTAACTCTCTCTGGTACTCTCTCTCTCTCTCTCTCTCTAACTCTCTCTGGTACTCTCTCTCTCTCTCTCTCTCTCTCTCTCTCTCTCTCTCGCGCTCTCTCTCTAACTCTCTCTGGTACTCTCTCTCTCTCTCTCTCTGGTAGTCTCTCTCTCTCTAACTCTCTCTGGTACTCTCTCTCTGGTACTCTCTCTCTCTCTAACTCTCTCTGGTACCCTCTCTCTCTCTCTCTCACTCTCTTTAATTCTCTCTGGTACTCTCTCTCTCTCTCTGGTAGTCTTTCTCTCTCTCAATTCAATTCAATTCAATTCAAGGGCTTTATTGGCATGGGAAACATGTGTTAACATTGCCAAAGCAAGTGAGGTAGACAAAATACAAAGTGAATATATATAAAGTGAAAAACAACAAAAATTAACAGTAAACATTACACATACAGAAGTTTCAAAACATTACATTACTAATGTAATTACATTACATTACATCTCTCTCTAACTCTCTCTGGTACTATCTCTCTCTCTCTCTAACTCTCTCTGGTACTCTCTCTCTCTCTCTCACGCTCTCTCTCTAACTCTCTCTGGTACTCTCTCTCTCTGGTAGTCTCTCTCTCTCTCTAACTCTCTCTGGTAGTCTCTCTCTCTCGCTCTCTCTCTCTCTAACTCTCTGGTACTCTCTCTCTCTCTGGTAGTCTCTCTCTCTCTCTCTCTCTCTCTGGTACTCTCTCTCTCTCTCTGGTAGTCTCAATCTCTAACTCTCTCTGGTACTCTCTCTCTCTCTGGTACTCTCTCTCTCTCTCTCTCTCTCTCTCTCTCTAACTCTCTCTGGTACTCTCTCTCTCTGGTAGTCTCTCTCTCTCTCTCTCTCTGGTACTCTCTCTCTCTCTCGCTCTCTCTCTCTGTAACTCTCTCTGGTACTCTCTCTCTCTCTGTGGTAGTCTCTCTCTCTCTTCCTCTCTCTTTTAATTCAATTCAAAGGGGCTTTATTGGCATGGTAAACATGTGTTTACATGGCCAAAGCAAGTGAAATAAACAATAAACAAAAGTGAGAAGACACAAAACAAGATAAACAACAAATGAACAGTAAACATTGCAGCTGAAGATAAAGAGATAAAGTGTTATATTATCAGCTATGTACAGGGTTTTAGCTATGTGCAAATAGCTGTAGTAGTGGCAGATAAATATACAGATACATATTGGTAGTATTTACAATGTTGTTTGTGATGTACTGGCTGCCCTTTTCTCATGGCAATAGGCCATAAATCTTACTGCACGTTGCTGCATTTCCCTTAACACATATGGGAGTTTATCATCGTTTGATTTTTTTTAAAAACATCTTTGTGAGTCCATACAATCTGTGGGAAATATGTATCTCTAAGGGGGTCATACATTTGGCAAGAGGTTAGGAAGTGCAGCTCAGTTTCCGCCTCATTTTGTGGGCAGTGTGCAAGGCTATGCTTACTGAGTTGGTACATGGTCAAGGAGTTTCTTCATTTTGGGTCAGTCACAGAGGTCAGGAATGATTCATTCCCCCATAGTCTCCCGCCTTCGTTGTTATTATACTACAATATCAAACTGTAGAAGTAGGTATTCCAGATAGCATTCCAATTTGCTCGTTTTTTGGGGTTAATTCTTTCCAGTGTGTCAACTAGTTATTGTTTGCTTTCTCATAATTTGGTTGGGTCTAATTGTGCTGCTCTCCTGGAGCTCTGTGGGGTGTGTTTGTGTTTGTGAACAGAGCCCCAGGACCAGCTTGCTTAGGGGACTCTTCTCCAGGTTCATCTCTCTGTAGGTGATGGCTTTGTTATGGAAGGTTTGGGAATCGCTTCCTTTTAGTTAGTTGTAGAATTTAACTGCTCTTTTCTGGATTTGGATAATTAGTGATTATCAGCCTAATTCTGCTCTGCATGTATTATTTGGTGTTTTACGTTGTACACAGAGTATATTTTTGCAGAATTCTACATGCAGAGTCTCAATTTGGTGTTTGTCCCATTTTGAATTCCTGGTTGGTGAGAGGACCCCAAACCTCACAACCACAAAGGGCAATAGTATCTATAACTGATTCAAGCATTTTTAGCCAGATCCTAATTGGTATTTCAAATTTTATTTTCCTTTTGATGGCATAGAAGGCCCTTCTTGCCTCGTCTCTCAGCTCATTCACAGCTTTGTGGAAGTTACCTCTCTCTCTCTGTTCTCTCTCTCCAACTATATTTCTCTATTCTCTCTCTCTAACTATCTTTCTCTCTTCTCTCTCTCTCTCTGTCTCTAACTCTCTTTCCTGGTACTCGCTGTCTCTAACTTTCTCTCTCTTGCTCTGATGTGGGTGTTGGGTGGGGTTCTGTAATTGTGTGTGAGAGGAGCTGGTCTGTTTTCACCGATAACCTTAACTGGTCTCTATTTTCACCAGGACATATCCACCAGCTGTTCAGTCAATCAGTTTAATTTGCCCTGGTAACCCTTGAACTCCGCCACTGAATTCCGATGTATTAGTCTTGTATACATTTCCCAAACCCCCTGAAACATTACTTGTTGAGAAGTATTATATTGCTGTTTTGGGATTCTATCCCAGTGGGAAAAGCTGGTTGAAATGTCCAGATCCGTTTTTTAATCTGGTTGCAGTTTACTGCTGGATCATCTAGGGTAGAATGTCTTATCCTGACCTGAAGACTGAGGTGAGGTGAACGTTTTAATTAGGTGAAAGACAAGCTGTCAGTCAAGTGTGATTGGCAGCTTAAGTGATATGTAAAGCCTTCCCTTCAGTGTCGGTGCCCCCGGGGCTTGATTCATGGTGGGCATTTAGTCAAGCTCATTGCAGTAATGCACAATCCAGAGTGTGAGCCAATGATTCAGTCACTACAATAAGAATTTGGTGGGTGCTTATATTTGTCCTTTTTCACACATGTACAAGTATGTATTATACACATGTGAATTGGAAATGTGTTTTTTGATCAGCCATTATCAACAGCGACCCTGGAGCAATTAAGGATAAGTGCCTTACTCAAGAGCCACGGACAGATGTTTCACCTTGGGACTTGAACTCGTTAAAGGTCCAACAATCTAACTGCTAGGCCACCTCCCGCCACTATTCACACAGTGTCTTTCTGACGTTTCACGACTCAGTCCAGAACTCAAACTTTAACAGAGGAGGGTCCGGATTCAGAACCTGAAAATGGACTCAAGAGTGCAGCATGTACAGATTCCACCAAATGGCAAAAAATACTCACACTTCTGGCACATTTTAGACAAGAGTACACCCAATGCATATTTTATATTTTGGGATTTTAGATCAGTGAGTGTACACACATCTAATAATACAGCAAATGTCCGTGCGTGATGTCATACACAGTACATTAAGGTAAACTTTATGTATACAAAATATCCATGGTAAGCCGCTAAAGCATATACAAACTCCATATTCCATTCTGTTACCCTCTCTCTCTCTCAGCTAAGTACTCAATTCATCCAAAGTCGACGGCAGCACATCAATGACTAGAACGCGGCTTTCATGAATCATTTCACAGCTCTCTCCCATGCGTGTCTGCATTCGTCCCCCCCATCGACAACAATCAAGATGCCTATAACCTCCCCATGGCTTAGCAAAGAGTTTCTCGCATGGCAAGGCAAACACAATGTCACAGGTACAGTACACACACACACACACACACACACACACACACACACACACACACACACACACACACACACACACACACACACACACACATCAGTTGATATGCCTGGAGCCAGAGTGTTTATTCACAGGACCCAGGATATGCCGGTGGCTCTCAGTGTGTGTTCTGGAACACTGTTAGTGTTCTGTGGTATAAACCTGAAGATAGCAAGGCTTTAGTGGCATGGTAAACAATTATTCTGTCAGGCTGTAGTTGCATCTGAATCTATAGACTGATATAGGGGCATTAGATGGATGTTGTATCTATTATTCCTGTGGGTGAATGGACCATCTTCATGTCCGGTGTTTTGATTTAGATTTTGTCTAAACCCAGTGTTCACACATTACTTTGAGGCCCTGGTTTTCATCTGTGTATCTGTGCTGGTTCCTCAGGGAGAGGCTTTGAGTGGGAATGGTAACTTTGGCAGGTTTGGGCCTATAGGTGTGTGTTGTGGGATCAGTGTTAGAGCTGGCAGATTCTCAGTGAGTTGAGGCTCTCTGGGACCACAGTCCTCACGGTGGGACACCAGATGGGCACAGCTGCTGCTCTACCCTACAGCTGAATCTATCCCCCAAGGTGTGTGTGTGTGTGTGTGTGTGTGTGTGTGTGTGTGTGTGTGTGTGTGTGTGTGTACTGTACCTGTGACATTGTGTTTGCCTTGCCATGCGAGAAACTCTTTGCTAAGCCATGGGGAGGTTTTAGGCATCTTGATTGTTGTCGATGGGGGGGACGAATGCAGACACGCATGGGAGAGAGCTGTGAAATGATTCATGAAAGCCGCGTTCTAGTCATTGATGTGCTGCCGTCGACTTTGGATGAATTGAGTACTTAGCTGAGAGAGAGAGAGGGTAACAGAATGGAATATGGAGTTTGTATATGCTTTAGCGGCTTACCATGGATATTTTGTATACATAAAGTTTACCTTAATGTACTGTGTATGACATCACGCACGGACATTTGCTGTATTATTAGCTGTGTGTACACTCACTGATCTAAAATCCCAAAATATAAAATATGCATTGGGTGTACTCTTGTCTAAAATGTGCCAGAAGTGTGAGTATTTTTTGCCATTTGGTGGAATCTGTACATGCTGCACTCTTGAGTCCATTTTCGGGTTCTGAATCCGGACCCTCCTCTGTTAAAGTTTTTGCCTTGCCATGCGAGAAATTCTTTGCTATGCCATGGGGAGGTTTTAGGCATCTTGATTGTTGTCGATGGGGGGGACGAATGCAGACACGCATGGGAGAGAGCTGTGAAATGATTCATGAAAGCCGCGTTCTAGTCATGTGTGTGTGTGTGTGTGTGTGTGTGTGTGTGTGTGTGTGTGTGTGTGTGTGTGCGCACCTGTAGGGACTGTATTAGTAATAATAAGAATTAACACCAAGGCCATAACTTATTCTCCATTTACTAAAAGGACAGGACTGGACTGATAATGAGAGGATCCATTGCCTTTCAAAATATATTCCCTCCTCTTAGACCTCTCCTCCAGCTCATTGAGAATGTGAGATTACATTAGTTAGGTAAGTATGTACATTCATCTATATGTGTGTGTGTGTGTGTGTGTGTGTGTGTGTGTGTGTGTGTGTGTGTGTGTGTGTGTGTGTGTGTGTGTGTGTGTGTGTGCGCGCGCGCGTACATACATTCCACATGTATATCATGTAGATGAGCCAGTCAGAGTGAGTAACTCCTCTGGTCTGGTGATAGTATATCGACTATAGAGAATGGCTGGCTGAAGGCCTTCTCATCCATCTTAGTGTGTAAGTTGCTCCATTAACGCCTCCAGAGAGAGGAGGTGACTCAGACGTTTACACACGGTCTGCTACTCTGAGGCCACAGAGGCCTGGGGACAGATCATTCTCATCCAGCCTTTGAATAACCCAATTTACACTTCCTGTTTATGTGCCCCCAGAGAGAGACGCAATCACTACAAACATACATATAGTGGCTGGTTGTTGTTGTGGGAAAAATCAGTCATCCCCAGATATTATTCTGTTGTTGCCATGGCGCTGTGAGGTATCCTAGTCAGAGAGCTTTGTAAATATTGTACATACACATTAGGAACACCTGCACTTTCCATGACATTGACTGATCAGGTAAATCCAGGTGAACACTATGAACCCTTATTGATGTCACCTGTTAAATCAACTTGAATCAGTGTTGATGAAGGGAAGGAGACAGGTTTGAGACATTGACAAAATATTTAAGTGCCTTTGAACGGGGCATGGTAGTAGGTGCCAGTTGCACCGGTTTGTATGTGTCAAGAACTGAAACGCTGTTGGGTTTTTCACATTCAACAGTTTCCCATGTGTATCAAGAATGAGTCACCACTCAAAGGACATCCTGCCAACTTGACACAACTGTGGGAAGATTTGGAGTCAACATAGGCCAGCATCTCGGTGGAATGCTTTCGACACCTTCCCAGACTAATTGAGGCTGTTCTGAGGGCAAATGTTTTGTACATTCAGTATTCTTTGGAAAAGATTGATGCAGGATCGTGATGAAAAGTCAATATTTTGGCTTGACAGCTAGCTAGCTGTTTAGATTCAAATCATGTAGCTTTTTGTTTCATCTGTTTGAAAGTATTACACCAAGGACTGCATGCTGTGTCCAGAGGTAACAGAGGAAGTCCAAGGACTGTTCAGACTGTCTTTGTTTCTCCTTGGCTGCCCCATCAATGCCCTCTCCGCTGAACCAACACTAAACCTCCACTAAACCTACTCTGAACCTCCGCTGAACCGACACTAAACCTCCACTAAACTTACGCTGAACCTCTGCTGAACCTACACGGTACCTACGCTGAAACTCCACTGAAACTCCACTGAAACTCCACTGAAGCTACACTGAACCTACACTGATCCTCCACTGAACCTCCACTGAACCTCCACTGAAACTCCACTGAACCTCCACTGAACCTCCACTGAACCTCCACTGAACCTCCACTGAAACTCCACTGAACCTCCACTGAACCTCCACTGAACCTACGCTGAAACTCCACTGAAACTCCACTGAAACTCCACTGAAGCTACACTGAACCTACACTGATCCTCCACTGAACCTCCACTGAACCTCCACTGAAACTCCACTGAACCTCCACTGAACCTCCACTGAACCTCCACTGAAACTCCACTGAACCTCCACTGAAGCTACACTGAACCTCCACTGAACCTCCACTGAACCTCCACTGAAACTCCACTGAAACTCCACTGAACCTCCACTGAACCTCCACTGAACCTCCACTGAACCTCTACTGAACCTCCACTGAAACTCCACTGAACCTCCACTGAACCTCCACTGAACCTCCACTGAAACTCCACTGAAGCTACACTGAACCTCCACTGAACCTCCACTGAACTTCCACTGAAACTCCACTGAAGCTACACTGAACCTACACTGAACCTACACTGAAATTCCACTGAAGCTCCACTGAACCTCCACTGCCTTTCCAGCTCAAACTGCCTCAACTTCATCTGAAGCCGACTGAGACATTCAAGCTCAATATTTTCCATTGTTTGTTTGTTATTTATTTATGGGCTTTGAGATTCTTTGAAAAGCACTATACAAGTAAAATATTGTAACCTAAGTAGGTCTAGTAGGTTAGGTCTACTGTGTCAAGAGGACCACAATGGAAATACGTTTTCAGATCTTTTTGTGTCATCCTCCATTATTTGAAACGCATTGTCCGCATGTGTGGTTGTACTGTGTTTTAAATGATCATCTACATCTATCTATCTATTTATCTACTGTATATGCCATCCACTGCTTTGTGTGGGAATCATTACGTTGGGCTGTATTTTCACTATCCTCATGAAGTGCTGTGGTGCTAATATTGTTGTAGAAATCTTCAGAAGAATGAGAGGTGGTGTTTTGGCTTTGCATCAAAGTATGTTGAAATCCCCATGGCAATCTGAGAATCTCCTGCATGACAGAACTTGTTTTCTGTGTCCATAGGTCGAAGAATGATGGATGTGCTGTATTTGCGAGCAGTGACAATTTGAAAGTGAAAACGGAACAGCTCACTGATTGCCGTAGAGGAAAGAGGCTTCAATCTGCTTTCTTTTCACAGTCAGTGGTCCAACAAATGTTCCTTGTGAGTTATCATGTGTTCACTCACTGAGCATACAGTATGTGTCTCTATGCAAATATCAAAGTCCCGTCAAAGATCTTCAAGGCACGGTGCAACATTGTCAAAATACCTTACACCTCATTAGAATCAGACAGCGTGACGAAATTTTAAACTTTTCTCCAACAACAGCAGAAAAGGCAACAACATGGGTATGATGTGTCCCTGGGACAACATACTGTTTCAGACAAAACTTTACTTACATTGGCGTTTTAATGGTGATCATTTGTACCGCCATATGCTCTCCACTAAAGAACCATTCGGACTGTGAAAGCATCTGGTTAATTAATATGATGCGAAGACATTGCTGCTACATTTAAATGAATTGCTCTCTGGCAGCAATATTCAGCTAAAAGTAAAACACACATGGCCTTTTTCTGTTTGTTGAAGCGCTTTAGCGTTGCCTTTCCCGACCTTTATCAAATCAATCTTATTTAGTCCCTGACTAGCCTGCCAAGGCTCGTGATATGCAGTTACGCCATAATTAAATTAATTTATCAGGTGGAGTAATTAGCATGGGCAATTCTACAGGCACTTAAACTTAAATAAAGTGGAGGGAAAGTCCGTTGAATTAGCAGGGGCGCTTGCTAGCCAATGGGATGATCTGGCGTTCTCTCCATCGTCTCCTTCTCAAAACTCTCAAAACGGGAGGAGTATGCAATTGAGATCTTGCCAATCTCTTATCAATTATGCTGGGAAATCATTGACAGTCTTCTTCCTCCCTTCCTTTTCCTCTCTTCCTCCTCTTCCTCCCTCAAAATGAACACTCAAGCTCCCTATGAACAGTTTATCACTGCAGAAGATAAATTATTTTAAGGAGTGCAGATTCCACAATACTCAGGTCTGTGTAGCCTGGCGAAAGTAAACCCAGCACAGGACACAAACTCATTTGGGGTTGTTTATTGTGACAAAGCTTACATTTAAAATAGGATCATGTAGAAGGGAAGTCACCATCAAGTAAAGTTCAGTCTAAATCACAATCAAGTGAAATAAATCTGCATGAAAACAATCTGAGTACAATAAGTACAAAGTGAAATGTCTAAACGGTAGTGGCTCTGCTTTCTATAGAATAACACAAGAAAATACAGAGACCGCAATGTTCACAGTTAGAATGGACTTTCTGACATTTCAAATATCTGGGTACAAGATGTCTATAAATAAAATGACATTATGCATGAAAAACAAAAATAAATGCTGCCATAAAACAATATGAATACTTACAAAGACTCTGTCCAGGTGATACCCTAACACCACACGGAACAGTAGACCGTCATCTGACCCATACTGCACTGGGGGAAATGTCATATCAACAGATAAGTTACAATTAAAAAATGAAACAAAATACAACACCCTATGGCTTTACACAAAATAGAATGCCATTCTGATAATTACTCACACTTCAAATAATGTTATCATCAACTCCACAACGTGGTCCCGAGAGCACTGGTATTCAGCTAGCAAGAAGCTAACATCCTCATGTCAATCTGAAAGTATCAACAGGCTAACATGGCCATCTGGCATACATATTACAAAACAAACTCTTATACACTGCAGATTATGCAAAATATGATATATTCCGGTACAAGAGTAAGATAAAAAGGTTAATTTACCCATTTAAAGTAGTGTTGGACCCACGGTGGATTTCACCAGCTCTCCAGTGTAATTGCTTGCGCTCACTCTTACACACTACACACACCTTATTTATGGATCTCTTACAGGGACACTGCCATCTAGTGGATATAAATGAATACAGCTACGTGCTTTTGCCACCTGGCTACATCTGTTTTCCCGATTTAAATTGCAGAGCATCATTCCAAATAGCCAACTAGATACTTAATTTCTTTCATATGAAATGTTATTTTCACGATATGCAATCCGACTACTATTAACGACATATAGCATAAGAGATTTATTCCCTTTGCAGAACAGAAGTCAGCCTTTCTCACAGAATCAGCTAATTACATTATGGAACTCAATTGTCTCGTAGTCTAGGACTATTGCCTTATCCTACAGTTCTTCCTTTAGAAGTGGCACTGCATGTTGTAGCCTTCTATAAAAAAACATTAGCATTCTGCTGTATGCCTACCTGTCAATAGTGAGTAGCAAACCAATTACTCAACCAATTCAGTTTGAGTATTGAATTTTTAATTGCATTACATCATTCTCTTATCCGCCTTTTACTGAAGAGCTAAACACAAGCTTTTAAATTCTCATGTTTGTCCTTGCTTTTATTAATATGGCATGGCTGCTGAACCATGGGGAAGGCATTGCTTGTGAAACGTGCCTTGTTCTCAGTCTAGCAATGATGAATGCCTCCTTGCATCACACATTGGACAAGAACCAATCATAAAGCCTTTCGATTATGAAAGCAATATTTAAATAATGTGTGTCTCGTATGCTTCTGAAGAATGGAATGTTCAGTCATTTTCATAAGGTCACTGCAGGGAGGAAACAAATGAGTGGAATGTTTAGTTAGGTATAAAATAAAAATGTTCCATAGATGAATCTCTCTACCTGCTCATAATATAAAACACAGTTGTCTTGATTTAAGTAGCTTTTGATTTCTATTGGTATGTTCGCAAATGTTAGTGAAAAACCAAGGTCTATGCAGACTATCCTGTAGATGTACGCAGGGCCGGTTCCAGGCATAAACGACATAAGCGGTCGCTTGGGGCCCCCGGATATTAGGGGGCCTGTCTTGCCAAATAGTGTCCCCCACTACATCATAATGGGATTCGATGAGTTATATCTTCTGTTGCTAGGGCTGTTGCTTGAACTTGCAACATTCTGACCGGATTATGTAATGAACCAAAGCGTCCGTTACTAAACTGGTTGCTTGGCTCTATTTTACCTCGTAGGAGGATGCTGGCAATTCTCCTTCTATTTCACCTCTGACTTGGTGAATAGATTCACAACGAGTGTAGCTTTAATTTGGTATATTGGATGTCAATTTTGATGACATTTTGATTTTTATCATAAACTCATTTTGCATCGTGGTGCACTTGAAATTTCAGAAATTTCTCCCCTTTAAAACAAAATTCATGCTGATTATGCATGTTTCTACATGAAAGCAATGCTTCCATAACAAGTTAAACTTTTCTCCAATACTATAAAATGAGCCATTACCAGGCTTTAGTCTTCAGATCAATGCTTGAATAGAAATATAGTTTTTAAAGGATGAGAGAAGTGCACACCCCAGATTTTTATTTATATTTTCTTTTGAATGTTTCACACCCCAGATTTTTATTTAGATTTTCTTTTGAATGTTACCTCTTTTTCTCCCCAATTTCATTGTATTCAATTGTTTAGTAGCTACTATCTTGTCTCATCGCTACAACTCCCGTACAGGCTCGGGAGAGACGAAGGTTGAAAGTCATGTGTCCTCCAATACACAACCCAACCAAGCTGCACTGCTTCTTAATACAGCGCCATCCAACCCGGAGGCCAGCCGCACCAATGTGTCGGAGGAAACATCGTGCACCTGGCAACCTTGGTTAGCACACACTGCGCCCAGCCCGCCACAGAAGTCGCTGGTGTGCAAGGATTTCCCTACCGGCCAAACCGGACGATGCTAGGCCAATTGTGCGTCGCCCCACAAACCTCCCGGTCGGTTACGACAGAACCTGGGCGCGAACCCAGAGTCTCTGGTGGCACAGTTGGCGCTGCAGTACAGCACCCTTAACCACTGCGCCACCCGGGAGGCAACACACCCCAGATTTTGAAGTCAACACAGTCGCTACAGTCCCATTAGTTTTCTTTGCAGGCTCGTTTGAATGTTGCGGCTGAGCACATTTGTATGGACACCACTGATCTCGACAAGAGGCGCAACATTCAGAGAAATTCACAATTCAGGGTAACGTTAAGCAGTTCATTTCTATTAGATAACTAGACAGATTTAGATCTAACGTTAGCTAGTTGCTAGCTATACATATAGTTCAGTGGAGGCTGCTGAGGGGAGGATGGCTCAATCTGGGCATGGAGTGAATGGAATGGTATCTAACACATGGTTTCCTTTGGTGGCAGGTAGCCTAGTGGTTAGAGCGTTGGGTCAGTAACTGAAAGGTTGCTAGATCAAATCCCCAAGGTAAAAATCTGTTGTTCTGCATTGTAAATAAGAATTTTTCTTAACTGACTTGTCTAGTTAAATGAAGGTTCCTCAATATGACAGACATATAACTATATCAGTTGAGGCTGGCTCATAATGGAGTCCAATGTTATGTTATTGTTGCTCTTGACAATCAAACTGAACAGGTTGAACGGTTGGATGCATGACATCGAAGATGCTGAACACAAAACCCCTTTCTGAATTCCTTCCTACTCAAGCAAAATGTCAAATAAAACACCTAGAGTACCTTTGCAACTGTGGTTCCCATATTATCCTTAAACCTTCAAATCCCACTTTGAGTACAGGAACCATGGAAACCCAGTTGATGTAACGAATAATCTGCCCAGGCAAGGTGGTGTCCCTAGAGACACAATATAACGTTGCAGGTAAAGTTCAACATTAATAAATGAAAGGAAAACATCACCTCTACACCTCAATCAATATAAGAAAGATATCGTGCTCGGAGACATACCATCAAAGGAGATCTGCTAGCTTTTCGAAAGACTAATATCACACATCAGCAAGGTAGGCTACAGTATATGAGTCCCTGAAGGAAAAGAGGATATTGCTGTGCTTTTTAGAAGAAGCACTATGGATACCTCAGTTATATCCCATTGGTTATATCCCAATGGGGATATTGACGTCCCATTGGGCACAGACGTCAATTCAACGTCTATTCCACATTGGTTCTACGTAATTTAATTGAAATATGTCATTTAGCAGACACTTTTATCCAAAGTGACTTACATTCATGCATGCATCCATTTTACGTGTGGGTGGCACCATGAGGATGATATGATGATGATATAGATTGGTGAAATTAGATGAGTCGTATCATTCATTCACAATGTTTGCTTGTTTCACAGCTACTCTGAAAATATAGTTTACCAAGCTACACTAAAGCTACCCTTAAGAAAAATATAGCTTACTTAACTAAAGTTACTTTGCAAAGTTTTTCATATCTATAAAGCTATCACGTCCTAATCAGAAATGTTATAGGCTCTGACTGGGAACAGACGTCAGTCAGTTCAACGTCTAGTTTTGATTTACATTTGGTTGAGTGGTCAACTAATGTGAATTCAAGATGAAATCATCAACAAAAAATCACAATGTCATTGGATTTAGGTTAAAGGTTGGGTGAGAAAAAGGCAATGCCCTTACGTTGACAACTTTTTGCAAATCCAATTAATTTTCCTTGTTGATCGCATGTACAGTATGTAAGCTGACATATGGAATTGTTTTAAGATCATACTAAGGTCATACTATGGATAATTTAACTATTTGATTTGGAATTTTAGGACCCCTTTATGTCTACAAAAAAAATATTTGAAAATGATTTGATAAAATAATGAGTTTGACCTTTACTACTATAGTCCAGAGAAACGCATTGAATAACACATTCAGAAATGGCTATAAAGACAGTCAAAAAACAAATCATAAAGAACAAGGTTTTGAAGGTGCTAAGAGATTGTTGAGCCAACCCGGGTGTGTATTGACAGTTAAAGTCTTAAATATTGGTTTTAGGGATCATATGGTAACCTACTGTACCCGTAAGAAACCAAAAATGCTTCTAGAGCCAGGTAATATTTTTTTTATTTTACTAGGCAAGTCAGTTAAGAACAAATTCTTATTTTCAATGACGGCCTAGGAACAGTGGGTTAACTGCCTGTTCAGGGGCTCTGGGCACCTTTCATCCAAGCTACTCAATATGCCCCTGCAGCCATAAGAAGTTAACTGTAGAAACCAGGCAAGACACAAAATGGATAGGCCAAATCCCAACATTATGTAGACGCCATTAATGACAACTTACATCAGCCTCATAAACTGTGGAAAATTGTCAAGGACATTGGCTCAAAAACTCCTGTAAGGTAAAATCCTGTAGTATTGGCCTGGATATTGATGATGTTTTATGCCATGACCAGGCAAAGGTTGAAAACAATTTTACCACTTTCTTTTTACCACTGTAGCCTCATCTCTGGTTAAGAAGTTACCCACCTTCTCTGGACACTACAGCCAGTCTTTCTTTAACAACTTTTACCATAGCAAAGGTATCGCAAATGATTTGTTTGCGCTGTGCATGGTAGCAGAGGACAAAGTTTCCAATCTACACTGCTTAATGAGAACAAACAAAACAATTGGGCTGGATCACCTTCCTGCAAGATTCATAAAGGAAAGTGCTTGTGTCACTGCTAAAATGATAACTCATATTGTAAACCTTGCTATTAGTAGTGGTACATTTCCCAAGGATCTCAAAACAGCCGGGGTGTTTCCACTCCACGAGAAGAGCAGATACGCAAATGTAGGACCCTACAGGCCTCATCCAAAGTTGCTGAGAGATTAGTTTTAATCAACTTCAGGCATACCTTCTTGAGCACAAACTTCTTTATGAGCTATAATCTGGCTTTAGAACCGCTCATTCCTCTGATACTTGCCTTATCCACATTTTTGACCACATTAAGCAGGAAAGTGAGAAGTGGAACTATACAGGTACGGTCATGTTAGACTTGCAGAAAGCTTTTGACACTGTGGACCATGTTATTCTCCTGATGAAACTGTAATGCATGGTTCTAAATGATGTAGCAGTGAATTGGTTTAGGTCTTATCTGACCAACAGAACACAAGTATGTAATGTTGGTGATGTTCTGTCAGAGGTCAAAGAAATATTCTGTGGAGTACCGCAGGGATACATTTTAGGGCCTCTCTTATTTCTTATATACTTTAATGATATGCCAGATACAGTAAAGTGCAAACTCCTGCTTTATGCTGATGATTCAGCCATACTGGTATCATGGTATCAGGAAGGATACAGTTTACATAGAGGAGACCCTGAGTAAGGAATTACATTTTGTAAGAGATTGGTTGTCTGACAACAAATTGTCACTACATTTGGGGAAAAAATGAATCGATTTGGTTTGAAACAAAACGTAGATTGCTTAGGGCTGACAAGATAACGGTAAACTGTGCAGGCAAGGAGATTGAATCTAAAACAAGTGTATCTTATCTTGGTGTGTCTCTAGCTCAATCCCTTTCTGGAAACCTGATTGCTGCTAAAATTCTTTCTAAAATGGCAAAGAAATTGAAATGTTTATATTGTAACACTAGATATTTTGACATTAAAGTTAAGAAACTGCTTGTCTCAACCTTTATTCAGTGTCATTTTGATTATGCCTTCTCTGCTTGGTATAGTAAGCTATCAAAAAAGCAGAAAAGGAGAATGCAGGTCATGCAAAATAATGTTGTCAGGTATATGCTGAATGCCTCCCCCAAGACCCACATAGGGGTACATAGGGGTACAGGAGTTCTGGGAGGCTTGTTGCCTGTGGAGTTCAGAGTAGAGTAACTTAAACTTAATCATATGTTTGACATCTTAAATGATCGTGCAATGAATAGATTGTTTTAATGTGAAATGAATATGGTTGATTTTTAAGGTTAGGGAGAAGTGCAGTGAATAGTGACACTTTTTAGGATGCCAATATAAATGAATGTATTTATGGTTGTGTGTAATTTGGTCTTGTCTTTTAATCATTATATGTGTTATTGTTTTTACCATCGAGGACCACTTTGGAAACAAGCGTTTGAATTCATTCTTTCAAGTGATGTCCTCTGGGTCCACATTGTACATTTTGTTGTATATGTATGTTGCCCAAAATAAATTCAATTAAATTCCATATATCTAGGAGATATAAGAAAGCTTAGGAAATATTTTGGGTTATTTTTTTACACATATTTAACCCCTTTTTTGAATAGGCACAAAACTACCGTCATACATTTTTAAACCGGAGCCGGTTACCTTCAGATGACTCCCGTGACACTTGTGGGGGTCTCAGAGCAAAATGGAGCAAAATCTCCCCTTTCCACAGTGGTATCATATTAGTTGGTAGCCCAAACTGATATCTCTAGTTTAAGCAGACAGATTTTGATGGGATTTCTTTATTATGTTACTTAGATTGACACACCGGTGCGTCAATCGACTCTGGGGGGTTTTAAACACAAAAACTATGTTTCAGGTGAGAATTAGGCGGGTCTGATGTCGAAAAAGAAAGGAAATTCTTGTCTACTTCCCATCTTTTATTCCATTTTTTGAAACAAAAATAAAGGAAGTGTGTAGTTCCAGTAGTTAGCAACACCGCTACATGGGAAAAAAGTCATTAAGAACTGAAAACACTACCAAGATTTTAATTTAGTTCAACTACCACCAAGCTACAGCATAATGTAATTTAATGACGACATGTAGTTCACTACTCCCCAACACTGTTCATTCAACACAGATGTCTTGCCAAAGGGGAAACCGTGTTGATATGATTATTAGCTAGTAGCAGTTTCTCTATCTATTGTTACCCTGCAATAGAAAACTGACCCAAGTTAAGATCCTACACCTGTAACAACCAGCTGATATGTTGCTGAAGGAGTTCTGTTTTATTGTACATTGAGGGAGGGAGGTTGACAGAAACAGCTGTTAGATTGTGTAAAGTCTTCATCTGGTTCAATAGACCAGGACAACAGCTCCATCTACTGTAGACCGTAGACTGTGTGTGTGTGTGTGTGTGTGTGTGTGTGTGTGTGTGTGTGTGTGTGTGTGTGTGTGTGTGTGTGTGTGTGTGTGTGTGTGTGTGTGTGTGTGTGTGTGTGTGTGTGTGTGTGTGTGTGTGTGTGTGTGTGTGTGTGTGCGTGCACTTACGTATGTGATACGTGAACTGTAGACTACTGCCAACCATTAAATCTTACAAAAATGTCTACTCTCTTTCCAACTTTTAGAGATGATGTCATTCTGAATCTACCCAGTACTTATTTTTCCCTTTGTGGTGCGGTTCACTCAGAAAGTGCAATGGCAATATACTCCTCAGAGACTCAATTAGATTGTACTTGTCAGCAGGATCTCTGCAAGCCTCATTACCATATGGGTTATTCATTGTGACCACGGTGTTGTTTTGTTTCCAACCAAAGTGTATGTGGTTAATGATGGCTGGCTTCACTGTAGCTCTGGTTAGGTCTTTAGGAGGGCGCAAGGGAAGAGATAGGATTAGATTTTGATTCAAGTGTACAGTGGGTTATTATTGATCTCTGGGATGTTATCCTTTGTGGGTTTTATGATGGATGAACTATGTGGAACAATTTAACGAGGCACTCTCAGCACCTTCGGCTGTGTACACAGTACAGTACATACAACGTCACTTCTTCGACCCTCCCCAGAATCTGTAGCATAACATGATAGACAACCTGTATCACAAAGGTACTTTGTAATGAATCTACGTGTGCATACTGCTAACTTTTAATACTGTAGGTTTCAATTCATAGCTATTTTCTGCTAAATTGTCCGCATCTGGAGTAAGCTAACATAAAGTACTGTGGAGTAGTGATTCATGGTGTTGTGTTGCTGCTGAGTGCTTTTTATCATTGTTGTGGAGCCGGAGGAGAGCATTGATGGAACAGTAGGGGATGGATGGCAAATGAGTGTATATTCAAAATGGCTCCTCATCCTCATGAGCAAGGTGGGCCACATCCCAAATGGCACCCTACGGGCCCTGGTCATAATTAATCTACTATGTAGGGGTAAAGGGTGCCATTTGGGACGTACGCTCAGTCTGTGATGAGCGATTTTCTCTTAGACCACGGAGCCTCATGAATATCACAAATACAGTTAATGAGTACACATTACAGAGTGGTGTTTGACTTCACATTCAATTATAGGAGAGCGGAGAATATTTTTTGGCAGCAAAGTCAACTAATTAAAGGTGAGACCTCACTCTAGTGAACTGTCGCGGATGAAGGAATATGAGGACACTGGTGAAGAGGAGTTGTGTCTAGGTACAGTAGTAGGGACACTGAAGAAGTCGATGTGAGATGAGTGTTAATGCAATGAGATATTCTTATTGGAATTTCTGTGCTAATGTCCTTGAATCTTTTTGGACAGGGAAGTCTAATTACAATACATAAATGTCATATAGTCATACTCAGCAGTCCCTATAATGATATGGCTGATCAATTCACATTACACATCTAACACAAATAGGCTGCGTTTACACAGGCAGCCCAATACAGATCTTTTTTCACTAATTAGTATTTTGACCAATCAGCTCTGAAAAAGGTCTGATGTGAAAAGATCTGATGTGATTGGTCAAAAGACCAATCAGTGGAAAAAAATAACAGAATTAGGTTGCTGGGTGAAAACACAGCCTTAGAACTTGGGTAATCATGCACATATATGCTAATGCACACTGCATTTTCACAGATGCATGCACATTTTCTCTGGCAAATAAAGCATTCATGGGGCTTTTTTGAATATTACATGAGTCTTTCCCTAGTGTGCTGAGACCTGCTGAACTAAGATTCAACCTGGCGCGTGCACACACACACACACACACACACACACACACACACACACACACACACACACACACACACACACACACACACACACACACACACACACACACACCATGGGGAGTAGGACATGCAGACCTTGTTAAATAACTCCATGAACCCTGACTTAGGTTGCTTGTTAGTCATAAGAGGCAGTACCTCAGGATGGGGGTTTGTGGGTAATGTCATGATAATTGCTACTATGTCAACAGTGCAGTAGGAAGTGAAAATGCTTATGTAAATGTAAATCCACCGTAAATCACAGTTCCCCTTTCTTTGTTCAAAGTTGTATGTCATGTTAATCTCTCATCAATTGTACACAAGAATAACTGTGTATGTAATTTGGATGTCTTGCATTAGCAACATATATATATATATATATATATATACTTTTCTTTATTGTGTTATTGACTGTACGTTTGTTTATTCCATGTGTAACTCTGTGTTGTTGTTTGTGTCGCACTGCTTTGCTTTATCTTGGCCAGGTCGCAGTTGTAAATGAGAACTTGTTCTCAACTGGCCTACCTGGTTAAATAAAGGTGAAATAAAAAATTAAATAAAAATATGCCCTGCCCATGTGAGGATCTGTCTTACAAGTGCAAAATCCTCTTGTAACTTAAATCTCACAGGACTGATTGATTTCATTTTGCTCCTGTGACTCTTTCATACTCTTGTAATGACCTGTTTGTAATGACCTGTAAAACACACCCTGGTAATGGCTGAAATGGGCTCAATTGAATACATTATCCTTCTGTTGTATCTATAAGAGCGCTAAAGTGTTGTCAGGGATATTACGCCGACACTCGACACTTACATCACAAGAAAGAGAAGAAAGATAACTTTCCTTTTATGTGCAATTGAACAAAGTAATTGTTTAGTACAGTCAAAATGTTTACAAATTAAATGTGCTGAAATGAAAGCAACTTCCGAAGATGAACACTCGGATTATAGTGATATTATGTCTAAATAGATTAAATATGTGTACTCTACAGCCAAGCATGTTGTTTTTTAATCTGAGGGTATCCTGCTATTGACACAATTGTTGAATTATGCAAGAGAATGTGAAAACAGCAGTAATTAATGAGTCAGTCTAGACAGCACAGGTGTGTGCAGATAGGTTAAACAAATCATATATGCAAATACACCTGGCGTATTCACTCAAATTAGCCACATATCATTTAATTTATTTTAACACAACATATATAAAAAATACCTGATACAGTAAGAAAATGTATATGAGTGCATTCTAAGAAATAAATACATTTGACAATAAATTAAATTCCTGAATACCATTCATTATTTGTCCTTGCCTATAAAATATTTAATGCTATATATAATTCAGTCAATATCTAACGGATTATTTAAAGTTATGAGTTTGGAGCATCTTCATCCATTGTCCAACTGTTGCATTTATTAGACTTGTTTTGAAAACATTTGAACTATTTCGACGACCGTTGCTACTTATATGATTGGTAGCAACATAATGCCTCCACCCACAGCACACTGTCTATCTAGTACTTATATGATTGGTAGCAACATAATGCCTCCACCCACAGCACACTGTCTATCTAGTACTTATATGATTGGTAGCAACATAATGCCTCCACCCACAGCACACTGTCTATCTAGTACTTATATGATTGGTAGCAACATAATGCATCCACCCACAGCACACTGTCTATCTAGTACTTATATGATTGGTAGCAACATAATGCCTCCACCCACAGCACACTGTCTATCTAGTACTTATATGATTGGTAGCAACATAATGCATCCACCCACAGCACACTGTCTATCTAGTACTTATATGATTGGTAGCAACATAATGCCTCCACCCACAGCACACTGTCTATCTAGTACTTATATGATTGGTAGCAACATAATGCCTCCACCCACAGCACACTGTCTATCTAGTACTTATATGATTGGTAGCAACATAATGCCTCCACCCACAGCACACTGTCTATCTAGTACTTATATGATTGGTAGCAACATAATGCCTCCACCCACAGCACACTGTCTATCTAGTACTTATATGATTGGTAGCAACATAATGCCTCCACCCACAGCACACTGTCTATCTAGTACTTATATGATTGGTAGCAACATAATGCATCCACCCACAGCACACTGTCTATCTAGTACTTATATGATTGGTAGCAACATAATGCCTCCACCCACAGCACACTGTCTATCTAGTACTTATATGATTGGTAGCAACATAATGCCTCCACCCACAGCACACTGTCTATCTAGTACTTGTATGTAATGCTCTCAGTATCATTTTATTTCATTTGTCAACAGAGGCACCTGAACTGTCACAAATGTGTGCAGCAGACTTAGCCTGGCATTTTTGTACCCATTCTAGTATACTGTATATAGTCAAAATGTGCATTGCATAGACTAGTACCATTACCACCCCAGTCTATTCCTCAAGACAGCCACTTTCAATTCAATCTTCTGTAATTGTCCTTCACTTTTTCCTGTGGGCCTGCCTACAAATCTCATTACATGACATAACCAATGTCACTGCCAGACAGCCCCGCCCTCTCCCCGAATCCACCAATAACAAGAGGGGCTCTTCTAATCACGCATCAAATGAACTAAACCCCTAACATTCCTTTATTAAACTCTGTTGGCTCTGCAGGTCTGTAAAGAGAGTAGGTTATCCCTGTACAACTCAATTCTAACAAGATGTCGCCACCATGTCTTCCAAGAGAGTATGTGTGTTTAGTATGGATTGGGGGGTCTGTGACACGTATCGGTCATCGATTGTGACACTAAAGCGGGTCCGACGGAACAGTGTGACAGTCACGGAGAGATGAAGACAGAACTCTCCAGTGGCCAATTAGAATGGATATTTTGACCATTTCTGGTTGCTCATCAGTGGTCACGCTTCATTTGGGGATTTGTATTGAATACAAATTTGAAATGATATGATTGATTTGATTTGAATTGAGAGCTGCCATTAAATCAGTGACTGATTAAGGAATATAGTTACTGTCACCAGTTTTTTTTTTTTATAATTCAAAGTAATTCAAAGTTTTGATATTCGAGCTTTTCCGTTTATCTCGAAGGCGTATGTCCGCTAGCTCGTCAGGACACAAGCTCTTTTCTGACAGCTTGTGATATCAGTTGTTATGTGGACGATGATTATAACCTCCCCTATGCATTTCAAAGGCTTGTTTTGATTTACATTTGATTGAGTTGTCCACTAACGTGAGATCAACAACAACAATCACCATGTCACTGGATTTAGTTAGGTGGAAAAAATAAACAATTCCCTTATGTTGATGACTTTTTGCAAATACATTTTCAAAGTTGATTCAACGTCATCACATTTATTTATTTATTTAATGATGCCGAAACAACCAGTGTTTGCCCAGTGGGTTATCTCTATGCCCAGTGGATTATCTCTATGCCTAGTGGGTTATCTCTATGCCCAGTGGGTTATCTCTATGCCCAGTGGGTTATCTCTATGCCCATGCCCAGTGGGTTATCTCTATGCCTAGTGGGTTATCTCTATGCCCAGTGGGTTATCTCTATGCCTAGTGGGTTATCTCTATGCCCAGTGGGTTATCTCTATGCCCAGTGGGTTATCTCTATGCCCAGTGGGTTATCTCTATGCCCAGTGGGTTATCTCTATTCCCAGTGGGTTATCTCTATGCCCAGTGGGTTATCTCTATGCCCAGTGGGTTATCTCTATGCCCAGTGGGTTATCTCTATGCCCAGTGGGTTATCTCTATGCCTAGTGGGTTATCTCTATGCCCAGTAAGTGGCTGTCCTTCATTGACATGGAGCAGGGTTCCCCGATAGGCGACCCACAGGCCAATAAATTATCATTTTCACTGTTGGACATAAAATACTGTAAAATCACCAGGAAATCATCTCAAACTGATTTTAATTCAGGAAATCTGTTCGCAAGTACTCCCACGCATAAATAGAGACGCATATGTGATCATATTCCAGTGTAATCAAGATTTGAAATCATTGTTTTGTCAAATATGATCTGTTTGGGCTTCCTGTGGACAATTTGCAGTGTTAAAATGATTTATAATTATGTTCCTGCTCACAGACCATCCGCTCAAGAAACAATCGGCCCACAGATTAATGTCATTGAGGACCCCTGACATAAAGAGAGGTTTTTCTTTAGAATTTTGAGTTTAGAGTTTTGTGAGAAACAAGCAATAACTGTCTGCACACAAGTGTTAACCGCATGCAAACATTTCATTATCATAGAACAGCCTTGATATGGACTTAATAGTTGCCCCATTGTGGTTCTGTGCCCCAATCATATTCAACTATGTGTTAACAATGTGCTCGATATGATGTCATAATGACACATCATTAGCATCTGTTTGGCAGACTGAATCAACAGACAGACAAATTGTGCAGCAATAATTGCTGTCACACAATTAGTTGTAATTACTACATGTGTACTGCTGTGACACAGCAGAGTTATTGTTGGAGATGATTGGGTTGCAAAGCATCCTCTCTGTGACCGACTGTATTAGCATGCAGTAGAATATACACTGAGAAAACAAAACATTAGGAATATCTTTTGAATATTGTGTTGCACCCACTTTTGCCCTGAGAACAGCCTTCAATATGTTGGGCATGGACACTGCAAGGTGTCAAAAGTGCTCCACAGGGATGCTGGCCCATGTTGACTTCAATTGTGTGGGAAGCGTTGAATGTCCTGTGGGTGGTGAACCATTCTTGATACACATGGGAAACTATTGAGCGTGATAAACCCAGCATGGCACCTACCCCGTTCAAAGACACTTAAATCTTTTTGTCTTGCCCACTCACCCTCTGAATGGCACAGATACACAATCCATGTCTCAATTGTCTCAAGGCTTAAAATCCTTCTTTAACCTGTCTCTTCCCCTTCATCTACAGTGATTGAAGTGGATTTAACA
Source organism: Oncorhynchus nerka (assembly GCF_034236695.1). Lineage (NCBI taxonomy): Eukaryota > Metazoa > Chordata > Actinopteri > Salmoniformes > Salmonidae > Oncorhynchus > Oncorhynchus nerka. The sequence continues at coordinate 28,091,698 of NC_088413.1, read as the reverse complement.
AGTGTCATCAATAAGGGATCATAGCTTTCACCTCGATTCCCCTGGTCAGTCTGTCATGGAAAGATCAGGTGTTCTTAATGTTTTGTGCAGTGTATGTGAAGAGAGCTTGTAACTGTAGTCTTCCATTTCGTCTAGTTTTTTAAGTGTCATTTGACATTCTTTCTCATCCCCAAAAACTCCCCGCTGAGAGGAAGATAGAGAGAGAAAGTGGAGAGCGGATGAAAAAGATTTAATCGTTCATTGTCCCACGCCTTCCTTTGACAAACAGCTTAATCTTCTTAGAAAAGTAGAGTTAACTTCCAAAGACGTTGATCCTTCCTCCCCTTCCTCCCCTTCCTTTCCCAAAGTTGTCTGTTCTAAATGTGATGGTGCTTCTCTCCTGAGTCTCTGACACCGCTCTCTGGCCTTTATGAAGAGGTCATCTGGGGATACAACACCTAGACAGGCTTGAAGACAATCTGCCTCTACCGATCTTACTTTCAAACGTCACACGCTCAAAGAGAGTGGACGTGTAAGAGGGGGAATAGCTTAGGGAAATACTCCCCAGGGCATGGGGACCGACTGAGATCAAAGAGAGTGGGCGTGTAAGAGGGGGAATAGCTTAGGGAAATACTCCCCGGGCATGGGGACCGACTGAGATCAAAGAGAGTGGACGTGTAAGAGGGGGAATAGCTTAGGGAAATACTCCCCGGGCATGGGGACCGACTGAGATCAAAGAGAGTGGGCGTGTAAGAGGGGGAATAGCTTAGGGAAATACTCCCCGGGCATGGGGACCGACTGAGATCAAAGAGAGTGGACGTGTAAGAGGGGGAATAGCTTAGGGAAATACTCCCCGGGCATGGAGAGCGACTGAGATCAAAGAGAGTGGACGTGTAAGAGGGGGAATAGCTTAGGGAAATACTCCCCGGGCATGGGGAGCGACTGAGATCAAAGAGTGTGGACGTGTAAGAGGGGGAATAGCTTAGGGAAATACTCCCCGGGCATGGGGACCGACTGAGATCAAAGAGAGTGGACGTGTAAGAGGGGGAATAGCTTAGGGAAATACTCCCCGGGCATGGGGAGCGACTGAGATCAAAGAGAGTGGACGTGTAAGAGGGGGAATAGCTTAGGGAAATACTCCCCGGGCATGGGGACCGACTGAGATCAAAGAGAGTGGACGTGTAAGAGGGGGAATACTCCCCGGGCATGGGGACCGACTGAGATCAAAGAGAGTGGACGTGTAGGAGGGGGAATAGCTTAGGGAAATACTCCCCGGGCATGGGGACCGACTGAGATCAAAGAGAGTGGACGTGTAAGAGGGGGAATAGCTTAGGGAAATACTCCCCGGGCATGGGGAGCGACTGAGATCAAAGAGAGTGGGCGTGTAGGAGGGGGAATAGCTTAGGGAAATACTCCCCGGGCATGGGGACCGACTGAGATCAAAGAGAGTGGACGTGTAAGAGGGGGAATAGCTTAGGGAAATACTCCCCGGGCATGGGGACCGACTGAGATCAAAGAGAGTGGACGTGTAGGAGGGGGAATAGCTTAGGGAAATACTCCCCGGGCATGGGGACCGACTGAGATCAAAGAGAGTGGACGTGTAGGAGGGGGAATAGCTTAGGGAAATACTCCCCGGGCATGGGGACCGACTGAGATCAAAGAGAGTGGACGTGTAAGAGGGGGAATAGCTTAGGGAAATAGATCAAAGATCAAAATAGATCAAAGTGAGCAGTTAGAAAAGTGTATCGCCTAGTAGTCGACTTACACTAGCCTCCGATATGGCTTTTCAACCTTTGATTCACATACAGTATTTCATAATTATTTCACACGTATTTCACCTATACTTCACACGTTTCAAATAAATGTATCTATGACGTGCATTTCGGATGTGCTATTCCATTATAGAGGTGAAAAGACATGACTGTGCTGTGTGACACGTCTGTACTCTTCTTTCAACATGCAGTGCACGGGCCAGAGCCTTTACAAACCGCTGGAGATCAGATTAATACCTTTTAGAGCAACTGCATGCGATTGAATTGCTTCTGAATTTGATTGAGAAGGAATGTCAGGGTACCTTTCACCTCAACCTTGAACCTGGGGCAGATCGTCAATCAATAGACAAGCTCTGTGCTCAAGCTGGCTTTACTGAGCATCACGAACAGCAACCTCAAAGCCGGATGGATGTTGTCAAAAGGTAAATTCATATAGAGATGTTGTATACAGTGCATTCGGAAAGTATTCAGACCCCGTGACTTTTTCCACATTTTGTTACGTTCACAGCTTCATTGTAAAATGGATGAAATCGTTTTTTATCCTCATCGATCTACACACATTACCCCATAATGACAAAGCAAAAACCGTTTTATTGCAAAAACAACTGAAATATCACATTTACATAAATATTCAGACCCTTTACTCAGTACTTTGTTGAAGATCCTTTGGCAGCGATTACAGCCTCAAGTCTTCTTGGGTATGACGCTACAAGCTTGGCACACCTGTATTTGTAGAGTTTCTCCCATTCTTCTCTGCAGATCCTCTCAAGCACTTTCAGGTTGGATGGGGAGCGTCGCTATACAGCTATTTTCAGGTCTCTCCAAAGATGTTCGATCGGGTTCAAGTTCCAAAGCCAAACCTGCATTGTCTTGGCTGTGTGCTTAGGGTCATTGTCCTGTTGGAAGGTGAACCTTCGCCCCAGTCTGAGGTCCTGAGCGCTCTGGAGCAGGTTTTTATCAAGGATCTCTCTGTACTTTGCTCCGTTTGTCTTTCCCTCGATCCTGACTAGTCTTCCAGTCCCTGCCACTTAAAAACATCCCCACAGCATGATGCTGCGACCACTTTACTTCACCGTAGGGATGGTGCCAGGTTTCATCCAGACGTGACACTTGGCAATCAGGCCAAAGAGTTCAATCGTGATTTCATCAGACCAGATAATCTTGTTTCTCATGGTCTATGAGTCCTTTGGGTGTCTTTTGACAAACTCCAAGAGGGCTGTCATGTGCTTTTTACTGAGGAGTGGCTTCCGTCTGGCCACTCTACCATAAATGCCTGATTTGTGGAGTGCTGCAGAGATGGTTGTCCTTCTGGAAGGTTTTCCCATCTCCGCAGAGGAACTCTGGAGCTCTGTCAGAGTGACCATTGGGCTCTTGGTCACCTCCCTGAGCAAGGCCCTTCTCCCCCGATTGTTCAGTTTGGCCAGGCAGCCAGCTCTAGGAAGAGTCTTGGTTCCAAACGTCTTCGGTTTAAAAATGGTTGAGGCCACTGTGTTCTTGGGGACCTTCAATGCTGCAGAGATTCTTTGGTACCCTTCCCCAGATCTGTGCCTTTTATAAGAGTTTTATATCATAAAAAAAGATAACACCAACATCAATTTGAAGTTTTTTTGACATTTTCGGAGGTTTCTTATTTTTCTTGATTTATAACTCTGTAGTGAAGTGTATGAAAGGGTTGTTTTGTGCCAGGTAGGACCAGAAAGGTTTGAGGCCTAATGTGAAATCAATAGCCTGACATGTCCCATTTGACAATATGTGTGACCTTCTGTTGTTTTGCTGAGTCTATGAAGGGATGAGAATTGTATCCTCAGATACCCCAACGTCTATCAACAACAGTCTTTCGATAACATATTTGCTATCTATATTGATGAATATTTGAGCTTCTGTAGTGTTATGGTTTTAAACAGTCGTACAATGTAGCGTCATGACGTCAGTGTTATATTATATGACTTCCCTCAATTGTTCAACTGAAGATCTGACCGACAGAAGCATAATATTATTAATCGGCAAAGAACTACAGGTCTTAAATGAAGTCACCTCCAAAATCATTGGCACCCTTGATAAAGATGAGAAAAAAAACCCCACTATAAAATAAATAATAACTGAGCTAAATTGCACGCTCAAGAAAATTAGATACAATTACATTTACATTACATTTAAGTCATTTAGCAGACGCTCTTATCCAGAGCGACTTACAAATTGGTGCGTTCACCTTATGACATCCAGTGGAACAGCCACTTTACAATAGTGCATCTAAATCTTTTAAGGGGGGGGGGGGGGGGGGGGTGAGAAGGATTACTTTATCCTATCCTAGGTATTCCTTAAAGATATTCCTCAATTGTATAAAATACTGTGCATGCACATGTACATAGAAAATACAACTGAAATCGAAATCTACTCAAATATACCCCTTCGTCCTTTACCAATAACTACTCAGTTCAATTCACTCGTAGTCTTACTCTTTAATTTGCCATTATATAAGTAGAAGCCAAATCTCACATGTTCAGGAAATTCTCCCAACAAACGAATCGTAGTGAGACAGTGGATTGCTTGCTATTTTGGGTTTAAGGCTGGGTTTCTGTATAGCACTTTGTGACATCAGCTGCTTTATAAACCATAGAGAGACATCCCCTTCTATTACATGAAGTAACGTTCTCCCTGCCTTGGCTTCCCCCCCTGGTTTCATGGAAAGCATTTTCCCAACCGATGTTAGCCTGAGAGCATTTGATATACCCTCCTCATCACACTGTATTAAAGCATCAAATAGCCCTTGTAATGTCACAACATTGCTATTAGCTGCTCCATCTAATTCGTATCCTATATCCAGGTCGTATCCGGGCAGAATGATGATTATGCTGCTTGGGCTAATGTTGGTTTATTCAGATGTCAGCAGGCAAGGACATTTGTGAACACCCTCTCCTGCTAAAGTAATGTTCCCATTCCTATTAATTCACTACTAACCTCTTCTAGTCCTAATAACCCTCAGAGGACTGGAGAAGCCTGGGATGTATTCACTAGGAACCAAACGGGACAACATAGGGAGGGATCTACCTGAATGTGTTCAATAGAAACTCTTGTTTATTTTGGAGGGGAAAAAAGGGGTTGCTACAGTGTCCACTAATGAATACGCCCCTGCTGATCCACGTCCTAGGAAGAAATGGATAAGAAATCTCTGATGGAGGAAGTGACCGTACAGATGGGAAACTCCCTGAAGACTAATGGGGAATTCCAATGCAAAAGAGAGCAGTGGAAATCCACTAATCTATTATAGCTGATGGAAAGTCCATAACAATGTATAACATGTCATACATTATTGATCCTAATGAAGCCATTCAAAATGTCCCTCATTACCTGCATGCACTGGTTTGTGATAATGAGGAGACACGTAACACATTACCAGGCTGTATTCTCTAACCTCTGGAGTCTACAGTCGTGGCCAAAAGTTTTGAGAATGACACAAATATTAATTTCCACAAAGTTTGCTGCTTCACTGTCTTTATGTATGTTTGTCAGATGTTACTATGGAATACTGAAGTATAATTACAAGCATGTCATAAGTGTCAAAGGCTTTTTATTGACAATTACATGAAGTTGATGCAAAGAGTCAATATTTGCAGTGTTGACCCTCTTTTTCAAGACCACTGCAATCCGCCCTGGCATGCTGTCCATTAACTTCTGGGCCACATCCTGACTGATGGCAGCCCATTCTTGCATAATCAATGCTTGGAATTTGTTAGAATGTCTGGGTTTTTGTTTGTCCACCCGCCTGAGGATTGACCATAAATTCTTAATGGGATTAAGGTCTGGGGAGTTTCCTGGCCATGGATCCAAAATATCGATGTTTTGTTCCCCGAGCCACTTGGTTATCACTTTTGACTTATGGCAAGGTGCTCCATCATGCTGGAAAATGCATTGTTCGTCACCAAAATGTTCCTGGATGGTTGTTAGAAGTTGCTCTCGGAGGTTGTGTTGATACCATTCTTTATTCATGGCTGTGTTCTTAGGCAAAATTGTGAGTGAGCCCACTCCCTTGGCTGAGAAGCAACCCCATACATGAATGGTCTCAGGATGCTTTACTGTTGGCATGACACAGGACTGATGGTAGCGCTCACCTTGTCTTCTCCGGACAAGCTTTTTTGCCCCAAACAATCGGAAAGGGGATTCATCAGAGAAAATTACTTTACCCCAGTCCTCAGCAGTCCAATCCCTGTACCTTTTGCAGAATATCAGTCTGTCCCTGATGTTTTTCCTGGAGAGAAGTGGCTTCTTTGCTGCCCTTCTTGACACCAGGCCATCCTCCAAAAGTCTTCGCCTCACTGTGCATTCAGATGCACTCACACCTGCCTGCTGCCATTCCTGAGCAAGCTCTGTACTGGTGGTGCCCCGATCCCGCAGCTGAATGAACTTTAGGAGACAGTCCTGACCGCTCTCCTTGAAGGTCTTGATGATCCGATAAATGGTTGATTTAGGTGCAATCTTACTGGCAGCAGTATCCTTGCCTGTTAAGCCCTTTTTGTGCAAAGTAATGATGACAGCGTGTTTCCTTCCAGGTAACCATGGTTGACAGAGGAAGAACAATTATTCCAAGCACCACCCTCATTTTGAAGCTTCCAGTCTGTTATTCGAACTCAATCAGCATGACAGAGTGATCTCCAGCCTTGTCCTTGTCAACACTCACACCTGTGTTAACGAGAGAATCACTGACATGATGTCAGCTGGTCCTTTTGTGGCAGGACTGAAATGCAGTGGAACTTTTGGGGGGGATTCAGTTCATGTGCATGGCAAAGAGGGACTTTGCAATTAATTGCAATTCATCTGATCACTCTTCATAACATTCTGGAGTATATGCAAATTGCCATCTTACAAACTGAGGCAGCAGACTTTGTGAAAATGTATATTTGTGTAATTCTCAAAACTTTTGGCCACGACTGTACAAGGAGAAAGAGGCTAGGTCAGTAAAGTAACGTGAGAGAGAGAGAAAGAGAGAAGAAAAGAGAAGATAAAAAAGACAGAGAGAGACAGAGAGCACAGTATCTCTGGCTGACAAACAACAGATATTGGTCAGTCTCTCTCCCCCCCCTCTCTCGTTCTTTCTTTTTTTCTCTCTCTCTCAGTCTCTATCTCTCTCTCACTCTCTCTTCCTCCTCTCTCTCTCTCTCTGTGGGCCTCTCTCTCTGACTCCCTGTCTGTCCCTCCCGCGCCACCTCATCACAACCAGCAGGAACAAAGCAGCGGTCCTCTCTGTCACTGCAAACCTGTCCTTCCTCCGTCATCATCAACAGCCTCACACAGCATGGGGCTATTACAAGGATAACTACGCTCTGTAGTCACTAATAATGGATGTGCTTGGGTGAAATGGAAGTCAGCAAAAACCACCCAGTCATCCTGCAGCTGTCTGCAACCCAATAATCCATTGAGGAATTCATAATGCCAACGGCCTATTCCCCAATTCTCCCTGAAGATATTCACATTTAACAATGATTAAGGAACGGTTGCCTTTGTAGCATTCTCAGTGGAGTCCCCATGTGAATACATGTTTAATATCATGATCTGAAGGTATGAGCCTCAGTACAGTAACTCCTGCATTAATATGGCATGTGGCCATGTGAGCTTTACATAGTGACTCAGGGAACCCAACCATGGAAGGAAGAAGTGGTGAACAGAGGAAGTTGGCAGGAGGAGCTATAGGAGCTATAGGAGGACAGTCTCATTGTACCGGCAGGAATGGAATTAATGGAACGGTATCAAACATTCCATTTCAGCCAATACAATGAACCCGTCCTCCTATAGCTCCTCCCACCAGCCTGCTCTGATAGTGACGGAGGGATGACGGAGGGATGACGGAGGGAGGACGGAGGGATGACCGAGGAAAGAGAAACAGAAAACAACTATAAAGAGATAGACTTGGGCATCAGACAGTCTGTCTCTCTGACTCGACAAAGTCCGCCAGTACGGCACAATGTCTGTCAATGCCGTATATCAGCTAGCCAATTATCCTCACACTAACATCCACAGTCAATAGCATTCTATAGTTGCATCTGAAATGGCACCCTATTCCCTATGTAGTGCATTACTTTGAACAGGGCTCTGGTCAAAGTAGTGCACTATAGGGAATAGGGTGCCATTTTGGACGATCCCCGTCAGGACCAACCATTACATCCACTGTGCCCTGCATAGGCTATTATGCTGAGTCTGGGGAGTAAATGAGCTTTCCCTCTTTAGAAGTGAGATATTGTTCTTCTCTTTTGCATTATTTTCTGTCCCTCTAGCAGGAAGGAGCAGCGATTGTTTCTTTAAGGATCGATATTGTATTGCAGTGAGAGATGTGTTGAGGTAAAAGGGGTAAAAAGTTGTGCTGAATGCATTATTAAGTCTTAGATTTATTGTTCACTTTTATTTCTCCAGTGTGTTGTTCCCTCTCTGTTGAGAGACAGGGAAGGTTAGTGGTTTAATTGACTGATAGAGGCTGCAGCGCTCTAAGTACGACCAACAGGACGGTGGGCAGGACTGCCCTCCGGTGGACAATCTATCCCACTGCAACCAATGGAATGTAGGTCCTGTTTGAATACATAAAATTGCCTTCTTCCTCCCTTCCTTGAATTCACATATAATGCTTGGTGCTTGTGCACCAATTGATCATATAGTTTATGTGGGAGGGAGGGATGCATGTTAAAGGTTTAATTTGATTATTAGCGGTAGCGGCTTTGCTTCTTCATAACAGTTTTGTCATGAAAATAATTTGCTTGTTGACGATGGTTATAAAATCCTCCCATTCACTGCTGACACGATTAATTTGCATAGCTGTAGATATTGACGTCTCCATGGAAACGGAAAGGAATAACATCATCCACTTTGGCAGCTTCTGACCACATCTATTTTAACACAGAGGGATGGTCATTAAAACATCAATAAATACATGAAAACAAAGTGACTAGAGACCCTGAATCTGCTTGATTCACTCTAAAATGTGACTTCTGCTTTATCCTAACCCCTCTGAAAGACACGTATAGGCCTACAGGTTGGAGCAGGGGGCTGCCACACTGGGCACTCATGGAGCAGTTGTTGTCGATTGCTCAATAGCACAACGGAAGACAACGCCATCTAGGATTTGATACCAGCAATCTTCCGGTACGCTAGCTCACTTCCCGAAAGATTTTTCACGTCAGACCCGGGATTCGAACTGTCAAATCTCTAGCTCGCCTCTCAAAACCTGCTAACCACTAAGCTACTTGACGCCCGCCTAGTAGTAACGGTTGATATTCCTAAATGTTTTTCGAAACAATACAATTCACAAAATCATAGCACATCCCTTTAAGGCTGACTAAGGATCTGACCTTTTTTAATTAAATTTTTTAATTTAGCCTAAAATGACATACCCAAATCTAACTGCCTGTAGCTCAGGACCTGAAGCAAAGACATGCACATTCTAGATACCATTTAAAAGGAAACACATTGAATTTTGTGGAAATGTGAAATTAATGTAGATGAATATAACACATTTGTCAGGGCAGATTTCCTCTTTCTCTGAAGAGGTGAAACAAGGATCGGACCAATACGCAGCGTGGTAGGTGTCCATGGTTTTTAATAAGAGAAACTTAACATGAACACAGAATACAAAATAATAAAGTGAACTGGTAACGAAACAGTCCCGTGTGGCACAAACACTGACACAGGAAACAATCACCCACAAAATACCCAAAGAATATGGCTGCCTAAATATGGTTCCCAATCAGAGACAACGATAGACAGCTGCCTCTAATTGAGAACCAATCTAGGCAACCATAGACATACAATATACCTAGACAGGCACCAGCCCCATAAACATACAAACCCCTAGACAAGTCAAAACACATAAAACCCCCATGTCACACCCTGACCTAACCAAAATAATAAAGAAAACAAAGATAACTAAGGCCGGGGCGAGACAGTACCCCCCCCCAAAGGTGCGGACTCCCGGCCGCACACCTAAACCCATAGGGGAGGGTCTGGGTGGGCGTCTGTCCACGGTGGCGGCTCTGGCGCGGAACGTGGACCCCACTCCACCATAGTCTTAGTCCGCTTTTGTGGCATCCTAGGAACGGCGACCCTCGCCGCCGACCTAGGATTGGCAACCCTAATAAATGGCCCAACTGGACTGAGGGGCAGCTCCGGACTGAGGGGCAGCTCCGGACTGAGGGGTAGCTCAGGACTGAAGGGCAGCTCCGGACTGAAGGGCAGATCCTGGCTGACTGGCTGCTCTGGCGGATCCTGGCTGAATGGTGGCTCTGGCGGATCCTGGCTGACTGGCGGCTCTGGCGGATCCTGGCTGACTGGCGGCTCTGGCGGATCCTGGCTGACTGGCGGCTCTGGCGGATCCTGGCTGACTGGCGTCTCTGCGGATCCTGGCTGACTGGCGGCTCTGGCGGATCCTGGCTGAATGGCGGCTCTGGCGGCTCCTTGCAGACTAGCGGCTCTGGCGGCTCCTTGCAGACTGGCGGCTCTGGCGGCTCCTTGCAGACTGGCGGCTCTGGCGGCTCCTTGCAGACTGGCGGCTCTGGCGGATCCTTGCAGACTGGCGGCTCTGGCGGCTCCTTGTAGACTGGATAGACGGGAGACTCTAGCAGCGCTGGACAGGCGAGGCGCACTGTAGCCCTGGTGCGTGGTGCCTGTGCTGGTGGTACTGGGCCGAGGACACGCACCTCAGGGCGAGTGCAGGGAGGAGGAACAGGGAGTACTGGGCTCTGGACACACACAGGAAGCCTGGTGCGGGGAGCTGCCACCGGAGGACTGGTGCGTGGAGGTGGCACTGGATAGACCGGACCGTGCAGGCGCACTGGAGCTCTTGAGCACCGAGCCTGCCCAACCTTACCTGGTTGAATGCTCCCGTTCGCATTGCCAGTGTCGGCGAGGTGGAATAGCCCGCACTGGGCTGTGCAGGCGAACCGGGGACACCATGCGTAAGGCTGGTGCCATGTACGCCTGCCCAAGGAGACGCACTAGAGACCAGATGCATAGAGCCGGCTTCATGGCACTTGGCTCGATGCCTACTCTAGCCCGGCCGATGCGAGGAGCTGGTATGTACCGCACCGGGCTATGCACCCGCACTGGGGACACCGTGCACTCCACAGCATAACACGGTACCTGCCCGTTCTCTCTCGCTCTCCGGTAAGCAGAAGAAGTTGGCGCAGGTCTCCTACCTGGCTTCGCCATACTCCCTGTGTGCCCCCAATAAATTTTAGGGGCTGACTCTCGGGCTTCCTACCGCGCCGCCGTGCTCATTTCTCCAACTCCATTCTCCTGTAACCCCCCTCGCACTGCTCCAGCGAATCCCAGGCGGGCTCCGGCACTCTCCCTGGGTCGACCGCCCACCTTTCTATCTCTTCCCAAGTGGTATAGTCCAGATTTTGCTCCCAAGTCCAATAATCCTGACATCGCTGCTCCTCCTGCCGCTGCCTGGTCCTATTTTGGTGGGTGATTCTGCCCACTGTGGTTTTCCTCCTCTTCCTCTAAAGAGGTGAAACAAGGATCGGACCAATACGCAGCATGGTAGGTGTCCATGGTTTTTAATAAGAAAAACTTAACATGAACACAGAATACAAAATAATAAAGTGAACTAGCAACGAAACAGTCCCGTGTGGTTCAAACACTGACACAGGAAACAATCACCCACAAAATACCCAAAGAATATGCTGCCTAAATATGGTTCCCAATCAGAGACAACGATAGACAGCTGCCTCTAATTGAGAACCAATCTAGGCAACCATAGACATACAATATACCTAGACAGGAAACAGCCCCATAAACATACAAACCCCTAGACAAGTCAAAACACATAAAACCCCCATGTCACACCCTGACCTAACCAAAATATTAAAGAAAACAAAGATAACTAAGGCCGGGCGTGACAACATTAGATCTGGTAAAAGATAATACAAATAAAAAATTGTGCGTTTTTTTGTATTTTTTTGTACCATCATCTTTGAAATGCAAGAGAAATGTCATAATGTATTATTCCAGCCCAGGCACAATTTAGATTTTGGCCACTAGATGGCAGAAGTGTATGTGTTGTAGACTGATCCAATGAACCATTGCATATCTGTTCAAGATGTTGTATCAAGACTGCCCAGATGTGCCTAATTGGTTCATTAATACATGTTCAAGTTCATAATTGTGCACTCTCCTCAAACAGTAGCATGGTATTATTTCACTGCAATAGCTACTGTAAATTGGACAGTGCAGTTATATTATCAATAATTTAAGCTTTCTGCCCATATCAGATATGTCTATGTCCTGGGAAATGTTTTTGTTACTTACAAACTCATGCTAAACACATTAGCCTACATTAACTCAACCGTCCTGCGGGGGAGGGGGGGACACCAATCCCATAGAGGTTAAGGCTGACTCCACTATGTCTCTGTGTAACGCTTGATGTGAACAAGCATTTCATCTCCACACTCACTGCCTTTTAGAGCGAAAGCATTTTCTGTTTAGCCTAATTAATTAAAACCATGGAAACGTTCAATATTAATCTCCTCAGCGCTCTGAACTCTAACTGTGGTCATAATCTTACACAGACAATGTATGCTAATTAAAATTCCTTCAAGGTTATCTCTAAACAGGCCAACTGGGATCACCAACAGCTTAGTTCATTATTGTGGAAATAATATAATTGAGTGGTCACAGACTTGCAACTCCACTAGAGTTAGAGGTAGAAGAGATGACTTTATCTGAGGTCAAATGGGAGGGAGCACATGAACTCATATTACACTTTACCACATGGGGGCGCTAATGGGCCATATAAATTAGACATATTAAATCCGCTGGCATGCTGGCCTCCTAATTCTCTTGCCAGACTAGACACAGCTGGTAAATACATAAACATGTTTAAAAGCCTTCAGTATTGATAGAAAGAGGAAATATATTCATCTACCAAAGCTTACATTGACTGGTGGATTATGTCTCTGTGATTTTCCTGAATTACATCATCCATGAATCACAACTAGACAGAGTTAGAAACATGTGTTAAAGTGGCACTCGACAATGATACAATAATACACAATACTGAAACTCATTGTGGAAAACTCCAACTTTTGAGACACTGAAAACAATCATGGTCAAACATGGTACATGTCTATAATACATTGCATCATCAATACACATGTATAAAATAATAATTGTAAAAAACGATTTAAGTACAATGGATAACCCCAACCCTAACTATGCATCACCAAACCCTCATTTGCATTGGTGTGTACTGTTACTTTTTATTTGCCGGGCCAACCTTTCTTTAAAAGTCCGTATCAGTTGGACGCTTCTGTGTTTATAGTCTCAACTCTGAACATGTTTCAACTCAGAAAAATCATTCACCTGTGACATCATGTCTAAACTTGTCATGGTCGGGGCTATGCTTTATGGGATAGGTGGATAAGGGTATGGGGGAAGGTTAATGAGCTATAACGACATATCCATAGATAGTACAGTATACAACTTTCAGAGCTCAGTTCTGACCCTGTTAGCGGTTTGAATTCAAACCCAAACAGAAGCTTACCTGGTCCTTCAGGAGACCAGTGTAACAGATAACAACTACCAGCTGCTCCTTACTGAATGTAACTAAGCAAAACATTTTCCTTTCCCCCATTTAGTAAGTTTGCTGTGCTCTTGTCTTCTCTTTGGTATGCCCAGAGTGCTTGAATACCTTAACTGGGAGGATTTTGCTTCCGCAGAGAGCAGAGGAGCTGCCAGGCTTGTGGCTACAGGCACACAGTTAATTGCATCACATCCGCAAGAGTGATCCAGCTGGGTGTGTGTAGCTATGTGGCTGTGTACTGTAGGTTTCTTTCTCACCATCTCTTTTTTTCTCCCTCCCTCCCTCCCTCCCTCGCCCTCTCTCTCATTCTCTCCCTCCCCCTCTAGGTGAGTCAAAAGCAGCCCAGAATCAGGAAGTAGGATGCCGTGACAGACATGAGTAGGCAGAAGGAAATGGGCACCACCACCACACAATGTCACTATGTCTGCTGCTGCTCCTGTCCATGGTAACACAAGGACGAGAGGGAGGAGAGCGAGGAGAGGCCACAGGGAAATGACCCCATCGTCGATCATGTTGCTGCTGGCTCTGACAGCCTGCCTGGCTGGGACTGGTAGGTGTGGACTGTGGATTGGAAAGATGACTTGCCCTTACTGCTCATTGGAAACAGACATTTCATGGCTTTCTCTACTCTCCTACATTCCCTCACTTTCATGACCTGTCTGTTTTCTCTTGGTGTCTCTCTGTTCTGCTCTTTTTTTCCAGTTTGCCTGAGAATGTAATAGTCTGCTGAAATGTGGTTGATATTGGCGGGTGTTGGCTGCTGAAATATGTGTGGACACGTTTTATGAAGAGATAGTGAAAGTTCTAGGCCTTTTGACTACATTGTATTCTATCCAGTAGGTCTCACACACTGTACCTGCTGTATGGCTACATGTGCCTTTGAGTGGCTTCACAATGCTTTCTGAAGTTGAATATTTGAATAGCTCTCCGAGAGCTTGTTCACTTCTATTCAAACGGATGTTATTGTCTTTGTACATTTCTGTCCCATGTCAGTTGTGAAAGAGGCTGAGTTCACATCCCTTCTTGCAACAGGTAGTTAGTTACGAACGATAACAATCAGCTATGAACACAGTGAAACGTTGATGTTCCTGTTTCATTTCAAAAGACCCATCTTCACCAAAAGAACGAGAACATTGTGTTTTGTCGGTAGGAAAAGCATTAACAGAAACATTTTCGCGATGGCATTACCCAGGTTCTAATGGCACCGTTTGTTCCCTCTGTGGTGCACGTTATCTCCATCTGTGTGATACCTCTTTTGAGTTGAAAGAGTCATAGAGTCTACTGCCAGTATACTGTATGTGCCTTGCCTTTATCGCTGTATCCACTGGCTGGTAACCAAGGGATACGTTCATTTGGAAGGGTTTTTAATGCCCACGTCTCCTCAACACATTAATTTTGAATTACACTGTACACGCCCAAACATTTACAGTAAGATGTGTGATGCTTCTTGGAATGTCTGTGGTTAACCTACACAAAGAAAGGTGCTATCTAGAACCTAAAAGGGTTATCAGGCTGTCCCCATAGGAGAACCCTTTGAAGAACCCTTTTTGGTTCCAGATAGAACGCTTTTGGGGTTCTACATGTACCCCAAAGGGGTACTACCTTTAACCACACCTAAACCCATAGGGGAGGGTCTGGGTGGGCGTCTGTCCACGGTGGCGGCTCTGGCGCGGAACGTGGACCCCACTCCACCATAGTCTTAGTCCGCTTTTGTGGCATCCTAGGAACGGCGACCCTCGCCGCCGACCTAGGATTGGCAACCCTAATAAATGGCCCAACTGGACTGAGGGGCAGCTCCGGACTGAGGGGCAGCTCCGGACTGAGGGGTAGCTCAGGACTGAAGGGCAGCTCCGGACTGAAGGGCAGATCCTGGCTGACTGGCTGCTCTGGCGGATCCTGGCTGAATGGTGGCTCTGGCGGATCCTGGCTGACTGGCGGCTCTGGCGGATCCTGGCTGACTGGCGGCTCTGGCGGATCCTGGCTGACTGGCGGCTCTGGCGGATCCTGGCTGACTGGCGTCTCTGCGGATCCTGGCTGACTGGCGGCTCTGGCGGATCCTGGCTGAATGGCGGCTCTGGCGGCTCCTTGCAGACTAGCGGCTCTGGCGGCTCCTTGCAGACTGGCGGCTCTGGCGGCTCCTTGCAGACTGGCGGCTCTGGCGGCTCCTTGCAGACTGGCGGCTCTGGCGGATCCTTGCAGACTGGCGGCTCTGGCGGCTCCTTGTAGACTGGATAGACGGAGACTCTAGCAGCGCTGGACAGGCGGGCGCACTGTAGCCCTGGTGCGTGGTGCCTGTGCTGGTGGTACTGGGCCGAGGACACGCACCTCAGGGCGAGTGCAGGGAGGAGGAACAGGGAGTACTGGGCTCTGGACACACACAGGAAGCCTGGTGCGGGGAGCTGCCACCGGAGGACTGGTGCGTGGAGGTGGCACTGGATAGACCGGACCGTGCAGGCGCACTGGAGCTCTTGAGCACCGAGCCTGCCCAACCTTACCTGGTTGAATGCTCCCGTTCGCATTGCCAGTGTCGGCGAGGTGGAATAGCCCGCACTGGGCTGTGCAGGCGAACCGGGGACACCATGCGTAAGGCTGGTGCCATGTACGCCTGCCCAAGGAGACGCACTAGAGACCAGATGCATAGAGCCGGCTTCATGGCACTTGGCTCGATGCCTACTCTAGCCCGGCCGATGCGAGGAGCTGGTATGTACCGCACCGGGCTATGCACCCGCACTGGGGACACCGTGCACTCCACAGCATAACACGGTACCTGCCCGTTCTCTCTCGCTCTCCGGTAAGCAGAAGAAGTTGGCGCAGGTCTCCTACCTGGCTTCGCCATACTCCCTGTGTGCCCCCCCCAATAAATTTTAGGGGCTGACTCTCGGGCTTCCTACCGCGCCGCCGTGCTCATTTCTCCAACTCCATTCTCCTGTAACCCCCCTCGCACTGCTCCAGCGAATCCCAGGCGGGCTCCGGCACTCTCCCTGGGTCGACCGCCCACCTTTCTATCTCTTCCCAAGTGGTATAGTCCAGATTTTGCTCCCAAGTCCAATAATCCTGACATCGCTGCTCCTCCTGCCGCTGCCTGGTCCTATTTTGGTGGGTGATTCTGCCCACTGTGGTTTTCCTCCTCTTCCTCTAAAGAGGTGAAACAAGGATCGGACCAATACGCAGCATGGTAGGTGTCCATGGTTTTTAATAAGAAAAACTTAACATGAACACAGAATACAAAATAATAAAGTGAACTAGCAACGAAACAGTCCCGTGTGGTTCAAACACTGACACAGGAAACAATCACCCACAAAATACCCAAAGAATATGCTGCCTAAATATGGTTCCCAATCAGAGACAACGATAGACAGCTGCCTCTAATTGAGAACCAATCTAGGCAACCATAGACATACAATATACCTAGACAGGAAACAGCCCCATAAACATACAAACCCCTAGACAAGTCAAAACACATAAAACCCCCATGTCACACCCTGACCTAACCAAAATATTAAAGAAAACAAAGATAACTAAGGCAAGCGTGACAACATTAGATCTGGTAAAAGATAATACAAATAAAAAATTGTGCGTTTTTTGTATTTTTTTGTACCATCATCTTTGAAATGCAAGAGAAATGTCATAATGTATTATTCCAGCCCAGGCACAATTTAGATTTTGGCCACTAGATGGCAGAAGTGTATGTGTTGTAGACTGATCCAATGAACCATTGCATATCTGTTCAAGATGTTGTATCAAGACTGCCCAGATGTGCCTAATTGGTTCATTAATACATGTTCAAGTTCATAATTGTGCACTCTCCTCAAACAGTAGCATGGTATTATTTCACTGCAATAGCTACTGTAAATTGGACAGTGCAGTTATATTATCAATAATTTAAGCTTTCTGCCCATATCAGATATGTCTATGTCCTGGGAAATGTTTTTGTTACTTACAAACTCATGCTAAACACATTAGCCTACATTAACTCAACCGTCCTGCGGGGGAGGGGGGGACACCAATCCCATAGAGGTTAAGGCTGACTCCACTATGTCTCTGTGTAACGCTTGATGTGAACAAGCATTTCATCTCCACACTCACTGCCTTTTAGAGCGAAAGCATTTTCTGTTTAGCCTAATTAATTAAAACCATGGAAACGTTCAATATTAATCTCCTCAGCGCTCTGAACTCTAACTGTGGTCATAATCTTACACAGACAATGTATGCTAATTAAAATTCCTTCAAGGTTATCTCTAAACAGGCCAACTGGGATCACCAACAGCTTAGTTCATTATTGTGGAAATAATATAATTGAGTGGTCACAGACTTGCAACTCCACTAGAGTTAGAGGTAGAAGAGATGACTTTATCTGAGGTCAAATGGGAGGGAGCACATGAACTCATATTACACTTTACCACATGGGGGCGCTAATGGGCCATATAAATTAGACATATTAAATCCGCTGGCATGCTGGCCTCCTAATTCTCTTGCCAGACTAGACACAGCTGGTAAATACATAAACATGTTTAAAAGCCTTCAGTATTGATAGAAAGAGGAAATATATTCATCTACCAAAGCTTACATTGACTGGTGGATTATGTCTCTGTGATTTTCCTGAATTACATCATCCATGAATCACAACTAGACAGAGTTAGAAACATGTGTTAAAGTGGCACTCGACAATGATACAATAATACACAATACTGAAACTCATTGTGGAAAACTCCAACTTTTGAGACACTGAAAACAATCATGGTCAAACATGGTACATGTCTATAATACATTGCATCATCAATACACATGTATAAAATAATAATTGTAAAAAACGATTTAAGTACAATGGATAACCCCAACCCTAACTATGCATCACCAAACCCTCATTTGCATTGGTGTGTACTGTTACTTTTTATTTGCCGGGCCAACCTTTCTTTAAAAGTCCGTATCAGTTGGACGCTTCTGTGTTTATAGTCTCAACTCTGAACATGTTTCAACTCAGAAAAATCATTCACCTGTGACATCATGTCTAAACTTGTCATGGTCGGGGCTATGCTTTATGGGATAGGTGGATAAGGGTATGGGGGAAGGTTAATGAGCTATAACGACATATCCATAGATAGTACAGTATACAACTTTCAGAGCTCAGTTCTGACCCTGTTAGCGGTTTGAATTCAAACCCAAACAGAAGCTTACCTGGTCCTTCAGGAGACCAGTGTAACAGATAACAACTACCAGCTGCTCCTTACTGAATGTAACTAAGCAAAACATTTTCCTTTCCCCCATTTAGTAAGTTTGCTGTGCTCTTGTCTTCTCTTTGGTATGCCCAGAGTGCTTGAATACCTTAACTGGGAGGATTTTGCTTCCGCAGAGAGCAGAGGAGCTGCCAGGCTTGTGGCTACAGGCACACAGTTAATTGCATCACATCCGCAAGAGTGATCCAGCTGGGTGTGTGTAGCTATGTGGCTGTGTACTGTAGGTTTCTTTCTCACCATCTCTTTTTTTTCTCTCCCTCCCTCCCTCCCTCCCTCGCCCTCTCTCTCATTCTCTCCCTCCCCCTCTAGGTGAGTCAAAAGCAGCCCAGAATCAGGAAGTAGGATGCCGTGACAGACATGAGTAGGCAGAAGGAAATGGGCACCACCACCACACAATGTCACTATGTCTGCTGCTGCTCCTGTCCATGGTAACACAAGGACGAGAGGGAGGAGAGCGAGGAGAGGCCACAGGGAAATGACCCCATCGTCGATCATGTTGCTGCTGGCTCTGACAGCCTGCCTGGCTGGGACTGGTAGGTGTGGACTGTGGATTGGAAAGATGACTTGCCCTTACTGCTCATTGGAAACAGACATTTCATGGCTTTCTCTACTCTCCTACATTCCCTCACTTTCATGACCTGTCTGTTTTCTCTTGGTGTCTCTCTGTTCTGCTCTTTTTTTTCCAGTTTGCCTGAGAATGTAATAGTCTGCTGAAATGTGGTTGATATTGGCGGGTGTTGGCTGCTGAAATATGTGTGGACACGTTTTATGAAGAGATAGTGAAAGTTCTAGGCCTTTTGACTACATTGTATTCTATCCAGTAGGTCTCACACACTGTACCTGCTGTATGGCTACATGTGCCTTTGAGTGGCTTCACAATGCTTTCTGAAGTTGAATATTTGAATAGCTCTCCGAGAGCTTGTTCACTTCTATTCAAACGGATGTTATTGTCTTTGTACATTTCTGTCCCATGTCAGTTGTGAAAGAGGCTGAGTTCACATCCCTTCTTGCAACAGGTAGTTAGTTACGAACGATAACAATCAGCTATGAACACAGTGAAACGTTGATGTTCCTGTTTCATTTCAAAAGACCCATCTTCACCAAAAGAACGAGAACATTGTGTTTTGTCGGTAGGAAAAGCATTAACAGAAACATTTTCGCGATGGCATTACCCAGGTTCTAATGGCACCGTTTGTTCCCTCTGTGGTGCACGTTATCTCCATCTGTGTGATACCTCTTTTGAGTTGAAAGAGTCATAGAGTCTACTGCCAGTATACTGTATGTGCCTTGCCTTTATCGCTGTATCCACTGGCTGGTAACCAAGGGATACGTTCATTTGGAAGGGTTTTTAATGCCCACGTCTCCTCAACACATTAATTTTGAATTACACTGTACACGCCCAAACATTTACAGTAAGATGTGTGATGCTTCTTGGAATGTCTGTGGTTAACCTACACAAAGAAAGGTGCTATCTAGAACCTAAAAGGGTTATCAGGCTGTCCCCATAGGAGAACCCTTTGAAGAACCCTTTTTGGTTCCAGATAGAACGCTTTTGGGGTTCTACATGTACCCCAAAGGGGTACTACCTTTAACCAAAAAGGGTTCTACCTGAAATCAAAAAAGGTTGCCTATGGGGACAGCTGAAGAACCCCTTTGGAACCCTTTTTTGGAAGAGTGTATGACACATCGGCTCATTTTGTTAAACATGATTAAGGTCACAGCTCTCAACCAAGTACACTACTGACAGGCCCAAACTGATTCACATCCAAAGATCTGATGACTGTTTAAACAGTATCACACTGTCTGACTCAGTGTAGTTTGCACATAGTGGAGTCTTTCGTGGGTTTTCTATGAATCCCCAATATTCTAAATGGCATAAAACTAGGGTGATGATTTTTCTTTTCCTGGCCAAGTGACCCGGGAAAACTCTTGGCTCTCGTTACACCGTAGGCTTGAGGTCAGGTGGTGTTATAATGAAGAACTCTTGGCCCTATGTTGCTTAACCATGGACTCTTTCATTCATTGCAGTGTTCTGCCAGGGTGATGAGGACACAAGTACTGTTGAAGAAACACAAACAGAAAATGATGCCGGGTTCTCAGGTGAGCTTTAGCTGTTGTCTGCTCCCCCATGTGCATACTCCTCCAACACGACCTGGTGGCAAGAGCTCATAACTGTCCCTTTCCAACGGGTTTGGCATTAGTTGTGCTTGTGTTGATGCTTCTCTCAATGTCCCCAGTGATCCCACCTGTAAGTGATGCTACCCCTACACCAGACTCATACCTATCATATGAGAGTCCTTCAGGTGAGATTACACCTGTCTCCATAACACAATTCCATTACCTGATTTCCATCAGAGCCTTGCATGACAACAACAAAAAAAGCCCTCTGGTTTTTCATTTAATTTCCTGTCATTTCAGAGGGATATGAGACTGAAGCTGAAGCTGGTTCTGGGTTCAGTCCAGATGTCAATATAGAAGGTATCAGTACATCAGCACTTAGTAACAACTGCTGATGTAAAAGGGGCTTTATAAAATAAACTTGGTTGATTTGATTGATTGAACACAAACAACAAAACTGAAGAAAACCGTGTGTTAGAAACGGTTATTGAGATGGTGAAAATAATTGCAGAAACATTGCAGACAAGCCGGTGTTACATCTATAGCGTCATGATCAGTTTCCCACCATGATGGTTCCTCCTCCAGGGGAGGATCATTTCAAATCCTCTGAAGCACCACTGGAGGACAGTCTGAGTCTCACCTTCGTCCTGGTTCCTGTTGTGCTGGTGGTCGTGATAATCGCAATGGTAGTGGGCGTAGTCATAATCAACCGCAGATGGAATCGGAAAGGAAAGAACAATTCTGGTAAGTCATGAGAACTGTGCTATAGCTGGAAATATGTCCACGTGATGAGAAGTGACATGACCTCATTCTCATACACCATGACAGATCTGCTTATGACTAGATGTACTGTACCTTTCACTTTACAACACGATGACGTGAAAAACAGCTCTGAGTTGGGGTATGTTTAGCTTTGTGCACACTTATTTAAAATAGTGTGTAGGCCTACAGTTGTGTACTCAACCACAATACAGTGGATATTGTTAATATACTTTGACATGACTTTCTTAGGTGGTGCACGATGTTGGCTATAATGATGGTTTCCTATTCCAGATAACGTAGAAGAGGATAAATATTTGCATGGTAGCGATGACACAGAAAAAGTTCCAATGTAAGTATTGAACACTGCACTATGAAGTTATACAGTGCATTTGGAAAGTTTTCAGACCCCTTGACTTTTTCCACATTTTGTTACATTACAGCCTTATTCTAAAATGTGTATATATATGTTTTTAAATGTATTTCCCTCGTCAATCTACAATCAATACCACATAATGACAAGGTGAGTACAGGTTTTTAATTTTTTGGGCAAAAAAACAGAGACTCGATGAGACTCGAAATCGAGCTCAGGTGCATCCTGTTTCCATTGATCATCCTTGAGATATTTCTACAACTTGGAGTCCACCTGTGGTAAATTCAATTGATTGGACATGATTTGGAAAGGCATTGAAGGTCCACAAGAACACAGCAGAAATAAATCAGGTAAACTGTGCTAATGTGTAGTGAGTTTCACTTACTGCCTAGTACACAAGGGTCCAAAACTGTAAACCTAAAAAAACACTAAATAGATTCTTAAATGGAAGAGGTTTGGATCCACCAAGACTCTTCCTAGAGCTGGCCGCTCGGCCAAACTGAGCGATCAGGGGAGTGGGGCCAATGTCAGGGAGGTGACCAAGAACCCGATAGTCACTCTGACAGAGCTCCATAATTCCTCTGTGGAGATGGGAGAAGTTTCCAGAAGAACATCCATATCTGCAGCGCTCCACCAACCAGGCCTTTATGGTAGAGTGGCCAGACAGAAGTCACTCCTCAGTAAAAGGCACATGATAGCCCATTTGGAGTTTGCCAAACAGTACCTATAGGACTCTCAGACCATAATAAAAAGGATTCTCTGGTCTAAAGATGAACGGAGAAAAGTACAGAGAGATCCTTGACGAAAACCTGCTCCAGAGCGCTCAGGACCTCAGACTGGGGCGAAGGTTCACCTTCCAACAGGACAATGACCCTAAGCACACAGCCAAGACAACGCAGGAGTGGCTTCGGGACAAGCCTGAATGTCCTTGAGTGGCCCAGCCAGAGCCCGGACTTGAACCCGATTGAATATCTCTGGAGAGATCTGAAAATCCCCAAATACAGGTGTGCCAAGCTTGTAGCGTCATATCCAAGAAGACTCGAGGCTGTAATCGCTGCCAAAGGTGTTTCAACAAAGTACTGAGTAAAGGGTCTGAATACTTAAGTAAATGTGATATTTTTTATACATTTGCAAAGATGTCTAAAAAACTGTTTTTGCTTTGTCATTATGGGTTATCATGTGTAGATTGATGAAGGTACAAAACAATTTAATCCATTTTTGAATAAGCCTGTAACTTAACAAAATTTGGAAAAAGTCAAGGGGTCTGAATACTTTCCGAATGTATCTAGGCTACTGCTGTCTTGACTGTGCTCTCTATACGTTTGAAGTTGCAGTCACTTAAAATTCATATATGGCGGTAAATCTGTTTCCTTGGTATGATTTTGACCTCACCCTTTCTCGCCTCTGTTTGTTATTTCCTGTTTAGAAAGAAAGACGTTGAGGAGTTTGAAACAGGCGTGTGTGTGCGTGTTCCGTGTGTGTGTCTCTCTCTGTGTGTGTGGGTGTGTGTGTGTGCTCTTTTCCTCAACAAGTTGTTTCACACAAACACACATGCACCAGTCTCTCATATCTGACATAAAGTATATAGTCATGTGTGAATCGAAGTGTTTACACATTAGCCTGAGAACTTATGAAAGAGCATTTCAGCAGAAATATGGCAAAGCTCAAGTTCCTCCTGCTATGACATGACACCCTTTCCCTGGTAACCAGCCTCCACGTGAGAATGTACGGTATGACTAAGGTATCTTTAGTGTAAGAGAAAGACTAACATCGTCAAAAACGATCTCCTGTCAAAACTTTACACTGCACATGAGTGCTCTCTCTCTCTCTCTAAGCCAATCATGTGTCCATGATGACTTCAGCGCATTGACAGAAAACTATGGTCAATGACGAGAGCGCCCCCCTCTGGGAATCAGCAATACTACCACTCAAATGGCCTTGAGTAGAAAATCATGTCAAACTCTATTGGAGGGAAGGACAGTGCTTATTCAAATACGAACAGTTTTGGGTGGAAATCAGTGAGAAACAGCATATTCCTAAGGAGTTTCATTTGAGACCAGTACACCGTGTGAGAAACCCCTCAAATGTTTGGATTGTCTTTATACCTCAACAGTGGATGTTTGTATTCCCCCCCCCTCTACACTCCCTTCATTTTAGTCCCTTTATTTTGTCATTTTTCGAATGTCAGAACAGTAATATGACGGGCTGACGATGTTGTCTGTTTTCCAGGCCCATGTTTGAGGATGATGTCCCCTCTGTGTTGGAGCTGGAGATGGAAGACCTGGAACAGTGGATGAATAAAGATGGTGAGTCATCTTAAAACCCCAAAAGAAAATGTATTGCAGCCCACTAATAATGATCTTTGAAAATAATGTATAACTGGAACCATCTGAGCTGAGGCTGTATATTTTGTATGTTAGTTGGCAATAGTCGTCCTTGTTCTCCGAGCATTAGACTACTCTTAGTTCACAATACGAAGATCTGTCTGTTGTCAACTCTGTTGACTGCTCACTCCTGTTTTGTCATTGAAATTTGGACATGTGCAATCACATGCCTTTCCCTGATAAATGCCACTGTGAAAACAGGTTGGTTGAGTGTAACTTTTCTCCAATAGAGGGCGCCATTGTATACTTTACTACTGAGCCACTGCAAGTGTGACGATAGCGTTCATGCATGGACTAGACTGGAGTCAATTCCTTTTATATGTGCACTTTAAATATCTAAGTACATACTGATAGGAAAGCTATTCGTAGACTGTAAATGTCCATATTGTTTGAGATTTATACAGGGATATTGTATTCGTCACATGAGCTGTCAATTTGTTTCTTTTAGGTGGCGTTCGAATGGACTCTGGACAAGGGATCTAACATGAGATCATGGTAAACATACACCTGTTATTTACTAACACTATAGTAGTCAACTCTGCTGTACTTTGCTGTTAATGTAGCAACGCTGCAGGATAAGATAATGGGCTCTATTCAAAATGCATCACTGAATCGTTACAGATTGCGCGATATAAATGTGAAGGTAATCCCGATTGTGCCGAAAAAGGCAGCGTTTACCGTGAACGTAGTCTCCGCTAACGCGGAATATTGCATTTACATTTCAATCACGCTTTAACGCTGCATATCTGTAATACGGATTGAATAGAGTCCAAGGTGGTGACTGGCGAATGCGTCAGTCACACCCATCAATGGAACTCAGGAACAGGGAGGGAGGACAGACAGCCTGGTGATGACATAATGTGCTGTTCTGGTGACATACTAACATGGCCTGTTGCTGTTGACGTGGGTTGACCTGTCCTGCTGTTACTGTAACATGAAACTCAACAGTCTATCATTTGATTAAGAGAAAGGATCTAGGATCAGTTTAGCCTTTTAGATCATAATTAATAAGATGGACATGGATGAGGAGACCTGATCCTAGATCAGCACATGTAGTCTGTGATACTTTATAATTACAGGCCTTGCTGAGGGGAGGACGGCGCATAACAATGCCCCAAAGGGAGCAAATGGAATGGCATCAAACACTTGAAAACAACATTTTTGATGCAGTGGTGCAACTTTTGTTTTAGAAGTGGGAGGGACATTGTTTTGTATTTTTTATCCAGTCGGGATAAACACTCTAAACAGCCTACCTGACCGCTCGGAGGCGTCCACATGGTCCTAAAGCACACCATTGCCTCGTTTTGTATCACATTCCAATTATAAAGCTCGGGGGAACAAAAATGCAATTTCAGAATGTGGGGGGACATGCCCCCTCTGTCCCCATTGAAAGTTTTGCCCCTTGTTTGATGTATTTGACACCATTCCACCTATACCGCTCCAGCCAATACCAAGAGCCCGTCCTCCCCAATTAAGGTGCCACCAACCTGCAGGTACGATTAATAAAGCTGCCAGTTGAGGACTTGTGAGGCGTCTGTTTCTCAAACTAGACACTCTGATGCGCTTGTCCTCTTGTTCAGTTGTGCACCGGGGCCTTCCACTCCTCTTTCTATTCTGGTTAGGGCCAGTTTGCGCTGTTCTGTGAAGGGAGTAATACACAGCGTGGTACGAGATCTTCAGTTTCTTGGCAATTTCTAGCATTGAATAGCCTTCATTTCTCAGAACAAGAATAGACTGATGAGTTTCAGAAGAAAGGTCTTTGTTTCTGGCCATTTTGAGCCTGTAATCGAACCCACAAATGCTGATGCTCCAGATACTCAACTAGTCTAAAGAAGGCCAGTTTTATTGCTTCTTTAATCAGAACAGCAGTTTTCAGCTGTGCTAACATAATTGCAAAAGTTTTTTTTATGATCAATTAGCCTTTTTAAAATGATAAATTTGGATTTGCTAACACAACATGCCATTGGAACACAGGAGTGATGGTTGCTGATAATGGGCCTCTGTACGCCTATGCAGATATTCAATAAAAAATCGACCGTTTCCAGCTACAATAGTCATTTGCAACATTAACAATGTCTACACTGTATTTCTGATCAATTTGATGTTATTTTAATGGACAAAAAAATGTGCTTTTCTTTCAAAAAACAAGGACATTTCTAAGTGACCCCAAACTTTTGAATGGTAGTGTACATACTCATCATGCGCAGATATTTATCCTTTATTTAACTAGGAAAATCAGTTAAGAACAAATTCTTATTTACAATGACGGCCAAACCCAGATGACGCTGGGCCAATTGTGCGCCACCCAATCACGGCCAGATGTGATGCAGCCTGGATTCAAACCAGGGATTGCAGTGACGCTTCTTGCACTGAGACGCAGTGTCTTAGACTGCTGCGCCACTCGGGAGCCCAATTTAGCAACAGTCATTTCTGTTTTTTGGGGGGGGTTGTATTTTACCCTGTTTTTTTCCACAATTTTGTGATTTCCAATTGCGATCCAATTACGATCTTGTCTCATCGCTGCAACTCCCTAACGGGCTTGGGAGAGGCGAAAATTGAGTCATGCATCCTCCGAAACATGACCCGCCAAACCTCACTTCTTAACACCCGCCTGCCTAACCCAGAAGCCAGCTGCACCAATCTCAGAGGAAACCCCGCTCAACTAACGACCGAAGTCAGCCTGCAGTCACCCGGCCTACCACAATAGTAATTTCTGTTCCCCTTGCATAGTTTGTTTTGATACGTCGTAGCCACATACACACACACACACACACACACACACACAAATACAAATACAAATACAGATACAGAGCGAGACAGAGTCTCACATACTCCCACACACTCACACGCACAGAAATATACACATGACTGCACAAACACATGCCTCACTTACTGCCTCACTTACTGATATAAGGGCACACACACACACAGTGACTGCTGAACTCTGTCCCCTAGTCCTCTGTACCCATCATAACCTTCTAACCCTCTGAAGCAGGAAGAGTCCTGACATCTGTTAGTGATTACCACAGGCATGCATGGAAGTGTGGCGCAACAGGGCGTTGGGATGGCCCCTTATTCTCTCTCTCAGAAAGGCTGGGAGGGTCAAGGTCCATTAGACTAGCTGTGAGCTCACGTCATTCACACACAGCTTTTTTACCCCCAGGGTTCTGTTGGTTTGCAGCATGCCATAAGGGTGGAGGGTCATAGACTACTCTCAGTTAACTGTGTAGGGCAGGCCTACTGTAGACCAGTGGAGGCTGGTGGGAGGAGCTATTTGGAGGACGGGCTCATTGTGATGGCTGGAATGTAATAAATGTAACGGTATAAAACACATCAGACATATGGAAACCACTTTTTTGACCCTGTTCCATAATTCCATTCCAGCCATTACAATGAGCCCATCCTCCTATAGCTCCTCCCACCAACCTCCACTGCTGTAGACAGCATGCCCTATTGTAGACCTACTGTAACTACATAAAAATCAACTGTAAATATCTGTTTCCAACGGGGGATTTATTGACAGTTTGGTGTAGACTAGATCAACATGCCAGCTGATTGTGAAATGACATCATTCTCATTCCTTCCCAAGGACCTTTGTGAGTTACATACTGTAGGTCAGAGGGTCTGGTGTGACAACCAAACGAATGTTAAAACATCACGTCACTCCTTCCAATGAAGGATGTTATTCTATTGATTGTATGAACATGTACTGTACTGTATGTCGTCGCATGACCTCTCCCTGTCTGTCTGTCTCCTATAGGCTAGTCCCTAAAGAGTCACGGAGTCAGTCAATTCTCTCTCCCAACCGTCCTCTTGCTGTACTGCCGGTGACAAAGGACATTTCCCCATCGCAGGGAAGGACATTCTGTTACCCAGCTGCACTGTAGGCTTCTTCTATTCATGTCAATGTCAAAGCAACGTCATCAACCGACCACATTGACAACAAGAAAGCAACACCTCCGCCAAGGGGACTGCAAAAAACAGGAAATGCTGAATTTATTTTCCATTTCAGCATAAACAAAAGACAAGAAACAATAAATGCACAAGTTAAATGTTTTTAGAACGTAACATCTTAAAATGTACTGTATAGTATAGACTCTATGGAGAAACAGTGTGTGGCAATAATCCTTTCACTACACGGATCCTGATTGTGGTCGGCCCAATAATGAATGCTTTTTGCAACGCCATCAACTCAGTACAGTGCCTTTTTTAGTCATTGTTTCAAGTTCATCTACACTTTTTATGTGATTGTTTTATTGTCTTTTGTATTCAGCTGTCATGCAGTGAGAGAGGGAATCAGTGAGAGAGGAAGGACTAAAACACAGGAGGTTGGTGGCACCTTTATTGGGGAGGACGGACTCGTGGTAATGGCTGGAGCGGAATGAGTGGAATGGTATCAAATGGATCAGACACTTGGTTTCCATGCGTTTGATGCCATTCCATTCGCTCCGTTCCAGCCATTATTATGAGCCGTCCTCCCTTCAGCAGCCTCCTGTGGAGTAAAACGTGTAAAACTATTGCTGAAAGCGGGTGTCGGTAGCCATGTTCTGACACCCAGACAATAATATTAGAACTTGACCTCCAAAGATCCTACAGGCCCTCCCCTTTACAACAAACACATATTCCATGCCCACAGTAAAGCCAGACCAGATGGTATATAGCCTTATTCCAACGGCCAGCTAACCCAGTCCCATGATAGATATGATGGCTCAACAAATGTTTATGCTAAAGATTAGCTAGTGTCTCCTCCTCTCCTCTGCTCTGTCCCTTCTGGTTGTAGTACACAGACTGCATGTGGATCTATCTCTCTGTCTCTCTCTCTCTCTCTCACAAACTCCGACTCTAATTACCAAACCCTGTCTATTGTTTCATGCATGAGATAACTGAGAACTGCTGGTACACTGCTTTGCTTTGGTTCATGCCCATCGCACAATGCTAAAGCTGTTTAGAATTCAAGAGGGATTCGGGAAGGTAATTTCTGAGATAGTCTGTGAGATATTTTCACAGAGTGCAAATTTCCGTTTGGTTGTTATATATAGTGACTGTCTTGTGATGTTTTGTTTTCCATGATTTTCTTTGAGAAACAGTATTTCACAATTACTGTCATTACACCCTAAGCATGTAATTCCTGTTGATGGTACACTGTCTTTCATTGGTTGAATATGTTTTTCCTCCAATGATAGTGGTGTTGTTGCTATGCAATCTGAATCTACAAATTCTCGTCACATCGATGTATAAATGTTTTGCTCAGCTCTACGTGACAGTCAGTATTTTGCAGTAACTTTCATTGTAAATATGTGGAAGATATTTTTTTAACTCGCATGTATATTTTTTAACTGTGTATATTGTGCTTGATTTGATACAAATATTGATATTTGCTTATGGTCATAGGAGTGAATGGGGTCCCTCAATCTCTGTTAGGTCCTCATACTTGTCAGTAATCCAAGTGTTACAGCAGTAGTTATAGTCATTACAATAAGGAACCAACTGTCCTGCCAATATATTTGTAAATCATCAATAAATCTGTGACGCGCTATTTTGTTTGCGTGCGCTGGCCCATTAATGTGTGCCACTTCGTCTGTCCCTGTATGCGTCACAGGAGGTTGGTGGCAACTTAATTGGGGAGGACGGACTCGTGGTAATGGCTGGAGCGGAATCGGTGGAACGCATCAAACACATGGTTTCCATGTGCTTTATGCCATTCCATATGCTCCGTTCCAGCCATTGTTATGAGCCGTCCTCCCCTCAGCAGCCTCCACTGGTGTGTGTGTGTGTGGTAGAGCCAGAAACCCATCTCCCATCACCCTCTCTTCCACCCTCTCTTCCCTCCATATACCTGATGGACGCTCATTGGATGGTAATGGAATTCATATTAGAGGAGGCTGGCGAAGAGCAGCAAGGACAGACATCCTGGAAAGCTATGCATATCAATAAGGAATAAACGCCAGGAGAGATGGAGTCGCTATTCTCTCTCCTCTCTCTCTCTCTCTCGTTACATCATTACCAATGTACTGTCTGAAACTCCAGCTCATGGTCTCCCACCAGTGTTTCTGCTTTTCACCTGGACAGTTCTAGTGCCAGTATATGTCATATAAACATGTTCTTATCTCTTTAGATCATTGAAATGTCTAGTTGTTTTTGATGAGTGTCTAGAGGAGACCTTTTAAAGTCATTTAAGAAGTCTATAGATCTACTTTATAAATATGTCTTGAGTGAAGGAGGTTGGGGGGGCAGGGCGGAGGGTTAATGTGTCTCCTCCAAATTTTCTTTGTACCCCTATGTCAATATAAATTAAACTAAATAAACAGTTGATCAAAAAATAAATACAACTATTTTCAGATATATCTGATATAGTTTGGGCTCCCGAGTGGCGCAGTGGTCTAACACACTATATCTCCGTGAAAGAGGCGTCACTACAGTCCCTGGTTCAAGTCCAGGCTTTATCACATCTGGCCGTGATTGGGAGTCCCATAGGGTGGGGAACACTTGGCCCAGCGTTGTCTGGGGTAGGCCGACATTGTTAAATAAGAATTTGTTCTTAACTGACTTGCCTAGTGAAATAAATAAATAAACATCTAGTTGATATAGCACTGCGTGTGTTGGAACTCTACTGCACACCCCAGGGAAAGGTTGCCCCTAAATATTACTTTACCTGATTCTGAACTTACTGTAATTGTTAACAGTTGAAATGCAAAAAGGATCAGCTAATAACTATTATACTACCACATATTACACTGGACTGGTAGTTGACCTCAGACGGATTCATATGTAACCTTCATGACAGCAGTGTATGGTAGTTGGCCTCAGACTGATTCATATGTAACCTTCATGACAGCAGTGTATGGTAGTTGACCTCAGCCGGATTCATATGTAACCTTCATGACAGCAGTGTATGGTAGTTGACCTCAAACTGCTTCATATGTAACCTTCATGACAGCAGTGTATGGTAGTTGACCTCAGACTGATTCATATGTAACCTTCATGACAGCAGTGTATGGTAGTTGACCTCAGCCGGATTCATATGTAACCTTCATGACAGCAGTGTATGGAAGTTGGCCTCAGACTGCTTCATATGTAACCTTCATGACAGCAGTGTATGGTAGTTGACCTCAGACGGATTCATATGTAACCTTCATGACAGCAGTGTATGGTAGTTGACCTCAGCCGGATTCATATGTAACCTTCATGACAGTAGTGTATGGTAGTTGACCTCAGACTGCTTCATATATAACCTTCATGACAGCAGTGTGTGGTAGTTGACCTCAGACTGCTTCATATGTAACCTTCATGACAGCAGTGTATGGTAGTTGACCTCAGACTGCTTCATATGTAACCTTCATGACAGCAGTGTATGGTAGTTGACCTCAGACTGCTTCATATGTAACCTTCATGACAGCAGTGTATGGTAGTTGACCTCAGACTGCTTCATATGTAACCTTCATGACAGCAGTGTATGGTAGTTGACCTCAGACTGCTTCATATGTAACCTTCATGACAGCAGTGTATGGTAGTTGACCTCAGACTGCTTCATATGTAACCTTCATGACAGCAGTGTATGGTAGTTGACCTCAGACTGCTTCATATGTAACCTTCATGACAGCAGTGTATGGTAGTTGACCTCAGACTGCTTCATATGTAACCTTCATGACAGCAGTGTATGGTAGTTGACCTCAGACTGCTTCATATGTAACCTTCATGACAGCAGTGTATGGTAGTTGACCTCAGACTGCTTCATATGTAACCTTCATGACAGCAGTGTATGGTAGTTGACCTCAGACTGATTCATATGTAACCTTCATGACAGCAGTGTATGGTAGTTGACCTCAGACTGCTTCATATGTAACCTTCATTTTTATTTTTTATTTTATTTTACCTTTATTTAACTAGGCAAGTCAGAACAAATTCTTATTTTCAACGACGGCCTAGGAACAGTGGGTTAACTGCCATGACAGCAGTGTATGCGAAAATATGAAGGGCAATTCCAGGGCTGTGAGCATTGTTCTCACAGTCAGAGCTATATTCTGGTTGCTCTGTTTTGTGTTGTGTCTTTGTACGTAGCAGAACAGGCCGCTGATACAAGGTGATCTGACACAACCTAAACATGACCTAAGCCTAATGTTGACGCTCACTGATATCAGACAAAGGCCACTTAAAATAAACGGATGAGATAATCCAAACAGATAGGAGACGAGCCAAAATGACAAGACGACTTCTTGTGCGTGAGAAAAATAGAAGACAAGATGATTAGCTAGAAGACTTCTTCTGAGATTTGGGTCAACTTGCAAATAACTTTTCTTTATACAAACTATACAGTATCTATTCATGGGAAACTAATAAGTGAATCTACAGACTGATGAATGACGGTTCACAGAGATACGTAGATACATCTCTCTGAGATATCAATACATTCATCAAGGCACCCTTTGTTTTGTCTGTGTTCATTCTGCCCTGCCAGAGCAGAAAAACATGTTTATCTGAAATCCCATGCAATCTGTGATATCAACACTGTACATTCAATTCAAATGCCATATCAGGTTTCTGTTTCTCTCTCTGTGTTCACTATCCTCAGTCTGTTCTGCCCTGTACTGGATCCATGGTTTACTGTAGTGCACTGTATCATTATCTGGCCTGAGCCATTGTTACTGTCACCTCTAATCAATTCTCTCTCTCAGCCACACAGTCAGCCATGTTTTCCTTTTCCAGAGAGGCTGCAGTGTTCTGAGGTGACCTCTTTCTCATCTCTTCATCTTTCTGTTTGTGTGTGGCTTATCCATGCTACCTACTACACTGAACCAGTGGGCAGAGGGTAATCCCACACAGCCACAGTACGCACCGGGGAAACAGACGTGTGTGTGTGTGTGTGTGTGTGTGAAACAGAGAAAGTGTGTGTGTGGTGTCATCCTCTATGATAGTGCCACACTTTTCCTCCAGGCCTAGGCCCTCTTGAAGAGTCATGTCCGGCGAGAAGAGAAAAGCCCCCTTCCTTCCCGCACTCATCATCAAAGATATGAGATCTCACACTGCACTATGCTGCTGCTGTGTGTGGCACAACACGCCTGATGAGCAACACATGATCCTTTCCCGGCAATACTGGGTTAACCCTTTCATTCACAGCAAGAAACCCTGATGCAGCCAACTGAGCTATATTCTTCCTCTGTGAGCTCATTTGACTACTGCACAGGGGAAGGCCTATACAAACAATACCAATGTCATCTTCCCTATTGTACAGAGTAAGAGCTGTGTTTCCCTATGGTCATGTTGGTGGTTGTAAGGGCTTGACCTCAGAGTAATGGTTTAATCTAGTCAAAACAGAGCAAAGAAGTTTCCTGAATGTGAGAAAGCTTTGTATTATTATGATGAAACCCACTTTCCATCCATCATTACACAGACTAGCCACATGACCACCATCCAACCTAGTGGTCAGCAGACAACAGCAGTTCTCCATCACTGACTGCGACCCTCTATTTCTCAACACAACACAGAAGCCCATCAATGGACATTGGGTGTGTGTCAAACTATGAACTCTGCGGGCCCGGAAATACCTCGGCGCAAGTCGAGACTCAGTTCAGACTTTGTGAGCGAGATGAAAGGCATCTGGGATTTGTCATTGGTCTTTAAAAAACATATGATGCAAATAGAATGGGAAGCCTTGTCTGTTTCTGAGAGTGGAGTTATGATTTGTAAGAAAAATGCACAATGAGAATGCACAGGCCAGCCAAAAGTGTCTGAACACTCTCCAGCAGCACTGGTCTGGACGCTAGTGGTGGAGCAGTCATAGAAACAGATGGAAGCCATTTGTTGTGTTTTTTTCCCCTCTGTAGCTGTGGTCTGGACAGCCTAGCCTAGGCTCCATGTTAATCGGAGTAATGTGTGCAGTTATGTGAGGAATATCGCGGTGTAAATTGAGAATCGTCACAGCAATAAGCTGTCCTGTTGTGTCCCTGTCCAGAGGTTTAACATACAGAGCTGACATTCTGTCATTGATGGATTCCTGCCGTATTCTAAATGTTCTATGGAGCCTGGGTCTGAGACATATGTTCTATGGAGCCTGGGTCTGAGACATATGTTCTATGGAGCCTGGGTCTGAGACATATGTTCTATGGAGCCTGGGTCTGAGACATATGTTCTATGGAGCCTGGGTCTGAGACATATGTTCTATGGAGCCTGGGTCTGAGACATATGTTCTATGGAGCCTGGGTCTGTCCCGCGACATGAGACATATAGGATGTTAACGTTATTCATTTCCCCTCATATTCCGCAACTCTATGTTGCCCGATGCGATGTGGCCTAAACATATAACTCCAACAAAGCCTTTTGTATTTCAATGTGAAAACTAATATGACCATACTGATTCCTCTGACTTTGTCTGGATACTCAAATAAACCTAATGTACTATTAGAATATGAAGACAGACATGTCAGAGGGACTTTTCAATTTCCACATAAGGATTCCCTGCGTGTGGAGGTTTCAACTGCCGGGCTGCTCTGCTATCCACAGAGGCTCTTAGTTTATTTGTGTCTGCCTGGCCTGGAAAAGCTCTCCCTCACTCACTCTCACTCTGAGGCATATTTTTCAGCTTTCGTTGGCTCAGTGCCAGTGTCAATTCCATGCTCCTCAGAATCACATTCTTTGGCGCTTAGTGATATCTCAGGCCTTCAGACTAGCTCCCCCTGGCAGATTAAGATACAGGACATGGAAATGACCGTAAAACAAAGCAAAACAATACCGGGCACACAGCCGCTTCGCTTCAGCGCTGTGCTAGACACTGGTCCAGGAAATAGCGTTATACTGAAATTGGTTGGTATGAATCTCCTGGGTTTTTCACACAGATGCATTTCAAGTTTCAAGTTGTATTAGTCATATGTACTGGATACACATGGTATACATCATCCAAAAAAATGCAACAACAATAAAACATAATAAAAGATACAAACATAAAGAGCACAATCACACACACACACTTTGTATGAAATATAAGAAACAGTAGCCAATAGACTGGACCAATTATGTGAAAACAATCATATTCATTATAATAACTACCCTAAACAGTACAGGTTCAAGAAACTATTTCGGACGTAACATGTTTGCATCGTTCTAAAAAAAAAATGTTTTTGGCATCGTCATCATCCTGCGACTACCAACTCTCTACTAGTCAGTGAACGGAGAACCGAGAGCACTATCGCTTGAGGTAGCGAAGAGCATCAAGCGGATAAACTCTGTCTAATTTTCAGCTAATTCCCCTTCAATGCTGGTCGGACACGGACCATACACCTTCCCCAAGTTGATTTTTTTTGTCTGTGGGTGAACCGAACTGTTGGACGAATTGAAATATATTATAATTTGGCATTATATCTAAGCAGGAACGAAAGTATTGACAGTGGTATCCGAGGTTAGCCAGTTGGCTAACTGGGAAGGTTGCCTAGCTAGCTGCTGCTGAGAAAATACGAAGTGGAGGGAGACCCCAGCGGCAAAAAGGGCCATCGACGTGAGCTGTATCCTGAAGAGGAGCGCTCCGTTTTTCTGGACACATCAAGAGGAGCCGGAGTCCATTTTGCTGTGTTCTACTCTGATAATTTCGGAGGTAAGAGGTACAAGGAAACGGGTGGACGGTCCCGGCGTAGAAATCGTTACAATAGAGCGCTTGGGCCAGACAGTCAGCGGCGGAATGGTTATCTAACTTTAGCGAGATAGCTAGCAATTCCTTGCTAGCCAGCTGCAAGTGTTTCTCAGTAAATGAAGCTATTTGTAAACATCAGCTTTGCATATACATTGAGTACGAATTAAATGTGTTAATCTGTGTTTTTAGACAACGAAACGGATACATTTGTTATTAATAACATGACCACCTTGACCTAGCTAATGTAGTCCATATCGGCTAACGTTAGTAGCTAGCTAGCTACCAACCAACTGCTGGACTTTAACTAGCATTAGCTAGCTATCTTGCTGGCTGACAAGACACTTTCATTGCACGAAAAACAAGTATGTTGTTTATTTTGCTTGTTTTGTTTCGGGAGAATGCTAACGTTAGTGTTGGCTTGTAATTTCAGTGATTCGTTGGAGAGTGAGTTAGCTATCCAGCTAGATAGCACCGCACGCTAAATCAAGATAGTTAGTCAGTCTCCTTTTGTTATGCTAATGCTAATCGTCCAATTTCTGATAGCATAACATCCTGATTTACTCGCTACAACACAGCATGCAAGCACAATAACGTTTAGTTTGTAAGAGCTTACTTTCGAGTTACATACCATCGCAAGCTAACGTTTATCGGATTGTACTTTATCACATTTTATTTTTCTTCGTGTTTTTTTCGTAAGTTTTGGTGAAGCAAGGTTAACGTGTTGGAGTGCATCTTACTAGCCGCGAGGAACAGCGCCAGTGTGATCCGAGCACATGCTCCTGTCTATGGCATCAGTCAGAGAATGTAGAAATTCGAGATTATCAAGCGAGGATAACAAATGCAACTCTTTCTTTGTAAATGTACCATTTCATAAAAACAAACACCTGCAAAACGCCCAAGCACAGTGAGTTCTCATATTGGCTAGTTGTGTTTTTTAAATTGACTGAAATAATATTGTTGTCACTTTAAGATTTTATGTTTACGTAACCTGTATGGGTAACGTTGCAAACGTATCAAACTAGCCTAGATATCACACCGGAATAGTTAGAAAAACTAGCCAAAGTGTGCACGGTCCATTTACAATGATGGGGAGCGAGAGATGGGTTAGGTTTGATGTGCGGTTTTGAGGTAACTACTGTTACCTTTCCAGTATCACTAACTGTCATACTTGACTGAGTTGCCACAGTGAATCAAGTAAAGTAAACGGTGCATTTCAAAACTTGGTGTCTACTCTTATGAAAGACTATAGGGTGTCATGTTGGCAATACCTGCATTTTCTTCTTATGTAATCACTATTGTCAAATGTATTATTGCCCTTCCTGTATGTGCCATTTTCCTTATGGAATGTACCGGATGACTCCTCTCTAACAACTGTAGGGATATATGATGCAGCACTTAGGAATGTTAAACAAGACACCAGTTGAAAAGTATTTTCAACTGCGTTTCTCCCCTAACAAATCTGGGCCCCATGAATAGCTACCTATAGTTCCTCAAAATAAAGGTGTATGTCCTGTAGGCAAGTACAATAACAATGCACTGTCCTGTAGGCAAGTACATACTGCTAGTCTCTACAGCCAGTTTCTTTCTTCTCAAGACTTGGTGCTGAGGGTTCTCATGCAATCTTGACAGTT
The DNA here is from genome assembly GCF_034236695.1 of Oncorhynchus nerka. Lineage (NCBI taxonomy): Eukaryota > Metazoa > Chordata > Actinopteri > Salmoniformes > Salmonidae > Oncorhynchus > Oncorhynchus nerka. The sequence goes on along the minus strand of NC_088413.1, from coordinate 28,054,268 downwards.
CAGTGTGGTCCCTTTTTTGTGTTGTCCCCTGCACAAGACAAAATAAAGTTAACTTACACGTAGGAACGTAAGATAAAGGAAACCCTTTAATTTTCCTGCTCAACTAATTCATTTATTTTAACACTCCCTCTGTGCTCTCCTCTTGCTCTTTCTCCCTCTGTCCCTCTGTCTTCATAAGGCTTAGAGCCTCTGCTCTCTCCCTGCACAGTGAGTCCTCAATAACTCGGAGCTCAGGCCCTCCACAGACTAACAGAAAGGAAGAAGAGAGAGAGGCGGGAGGGAGAGAGAAAGCCCTTAAGGACTCCAAGAGATATATAAAACAATGCAGTACTCTTCTCTCTAATGAAAGCCAGGAAGTGGGACAACCGAAGGGTTTTTTCTCTCTGAATAACAGCTTTTTTCACACTGATTGTGGTGGTGATGGAGAATGTTGGTAAGAGATGAGTAATGGAACACATTCATGTTCATTAATCCAAATTGTTTATGTGGACTGTCTGGATGTTTCTTTGAGGGCCTCTGAAACTCTAAGCCTACGGGCCTGGTTATTAAATTGTCCACTCATTTAATACCCTTTGGTGTCGAGTGGTGATTTATCCAAGAGGGTTTGCATCATGCTCTTACAGCCATGCAAATAACAGATAACAAAATCATTGCTGCTGCTCTCACAGCATAAAAACATGTACACACACGATTCTCAGTACAGTTTGTGCTTGGAATTACCGAGGTGATACTGCCTGTCGCTACTCAATAACAGATTAACCAACATCGTATACACACTAGTCATGTAATGTATAGCCTGACTCTTACTCACTTCAATGCCTGTGTGATTTCTTTGCGAGGTTAACCTCGTCAGGTGTTTTTTCTTTAGTCTATACCATTAATATTAGGTCATGAATATAGGCTATATAAGTCTCCTTTTTATGGGAGTTGTAATAGAGCAGGGGTCTCCAACCTTTTTTAGCATGAGAGCTACACAACAAAAATATGTATCTTTTTAAATAGGCACATTCTTCTTCTCTCCCCTTCCTCGTGTCCTTAGTGTCAATATACACTACCGTTGGGGTCACTTAAAAATGTCCTTGTTTTTGAAAGAAAAGCACATTTTTGTCCATTAAAATAACTTCAAATTGATCAGAAATACAGTGTAGACATTGTTAATGTTTTAAATGACTATTGTAGCTGGAAACTGCTGATTTTTAATGGAATAAGTGCATAGGCGTACAGAGGCCCATTATCAGCAACCATCACTCCTGTGTTCCAACGGCATGTTGTGTTAGCTAATCCAAGTTTATCATTTTAAATAGTACCTGCAAAAAGTCTCAACGTCAACAGTGAAGAGGTGACTCTGGGATGTTGGCCTTCTAGACAGAGTTGCAAAGAAAAAAACGTATCTCAGACTGGCCAATAAAAATTTAAGATGGGCAAAAGAACAGATGCTGGACAGAGGAACTCTGCCTAAAAGGACAGCATCCCGGAGTCGCCTCTTCACTGTTGACGTTGAGACTGGTGTTCGCGGGTACTATTTAATGAAGCTGCCAATTGAGGACTTGTGAGGCATCTGTTTCTCAACCTAGAATGGAATAGGCTTCATTTCTCAGAACAATTTGTTTCTAGCCATTTTGAGCCTATAATCGAACCCACAAATGCTGATGCTCCAGATACTCAACTAGTCTGAAGGACAGTTTTATTCCTTCTTTAATCAGGACAACAGTTTTCAGCTGTGCTAATATAATTGCAAAGGGGTTTTCTAATGATCAATTAGCTTTTTTAAATGATAAACTTGGATTAGCTAACACAACGTGCTGGAACACAGGAGTGATAGGCCCATTATCAGCAACTATGTAGATATTCCATAAAATCTGCCATTTCCAGCTACAATAGTCATTACCAATGTCTGCACTGTATTTCTGATACATTTTATGTTATTTTAAGGGACAAAAATGTGCTTTTCTGTCAAAAATCAGAACATTTCTAGGTGGCCCCTAACTTTTGAATGGTAGTATACCTACTACTATAATGGTTAATAATGGTTACTTCTAAAAATGTTTTTTTTTTCATGTACAAAGAAGGTGCCTTGCTGATTTAAGTTTGTCTCAAAATGAATCTGTAAATGTTGGTTAGAAGTGGAACCTTCTTGGGTAAAGCAAAAAAAAAATCTCTTTTTATTTTCCCAAATTCTATTTTCTCAGTTTTCTGGAGGAAAATGAACACATTTTGATTTGAATGCAATTCCCCTTTAATTACACATCTAGTGTGTGAGAAATGTACTCTCTAATGTGATGGTTTTGTATTGCTGCTGTTCATTTCATGATGAAGTTTGCAAATAATAGATACAAATGAGTGATGCACCGATATTACATTTTTGGCCGATATCCGATATTTTCCTTGCCAAAAGAACGATACTGATGACCATTATTCAAAAATGTAGCTGTCTTTTTAAAAGCTTTCTAGTGCAGTTAAGTAGTTAACACACACACATGGACCCAGTGTTCTAAGACACTGCAGCTCCGTGCAAGAGGCGTCACTACAGTCCCTGGTTCGAATCCAGGCTGTATCACATCCGGCCATGATTGGAAGTCCCATAGGGCGGCGCACAATTGGCCCAGCGTCATCCTGGTTTCACCGGGGTAGGCCGTCATTGTAAATAAGAATTTGTTCTTAAAGTTTCTGATAGGCTTATTGACATCATTTGAGTCAATTCGAGGTGTACCTGTGGATGTATTTCAAGGCCTACCTTCAAACTCAGTGCCTCTTTGCTTGACATCATGGGAAAATCAAAAGAAATCAGCCAAGACCTCAGAAAATTTACAAACACCTGAAGGTACCACGTGTACTATTGTTTGTACAGATGAACAAGTATAAACACCATGGGACCATGCAGCCATCATACCGCTCAGGAAGGAGACTCGTTCTGTCTCCTAGAGATGAACGTACTTTGTTGTGGAAAGTGCAAATCAATCCCAGAACAACAGGAAAGGACCTTGTGAAGCTGCTGGAGGAAACGTGTACAAAAGTATCTTTATCCATAGGAGTGGCCATCACAAAGCCCTGACCTCAAAATTCACCCAACTTATTATGGGACGCTTGTGGAAGGCTACCCAGAACGTTTGACCCAAGTTAAAACATTTGAAGGCAATACTACCAAATACTAATTGAGTGTATGTAAACTTCTGGCCCACTGGGAATGTGATGAACGAAATAAAAGCTGAAATAAATCACTCTACTTTTATTCTGATATTTCACATTCTTAAAATAAAGTGGTGATCCTAACTGACTTTTTTACTAGGATTAAATGTCAGAAACTGTGAATAACTGAGTTTAATGTAGTTGGCTAAGGTGAAAACTTCCAACTTCAACTGTAAAAAGCTAGGTGTCATCTAAAATAACCCTCATTTTATAATACTGTTCTTATTTGATTAATGGTTGGATCCATCTATTTGAAGATAGCCACAACAGTGGATGTTGGTTAGCCTTCAAACTAAAAGTATGGCATAATTCTATGATTTTTCACTGTCAATTACTTTTAATTTGAAGGCAAACCGCAAATTCCAATTGTGCCTAATGCTTATTGTGGCTAGCTTCACAGCAGTTCATGCTAGCTGGCTGCTAAAATGTTAGCTTTGGGCAACAGGGTTACCCTGTTGAGTGTAGGGGGCATTATTTTGATGTTTGGATGAAAAACGTACCCAAATGAAACTGCCTATTTCTCAGGCCCAGAATCTATAATATGCATATAATTGTCAGATTAGGATAGAAAACACTCAAGTTCCCAAAACTGTCAAAATATTGTCTGTGAGTATAACAGAACTGATATTGCAGGCGAAAACCTGAGGAAAATCCAACCAGGAAGTGCCTAAGAGAAACTAATCTTCCTGTTCCATTGCATGCCCCCCTCCATTTAAAGGGATATCAACCAGATTCCTTTCCCTATGGCTTCCACATGGTGTGAACAGTCTTTAGACAGTTTCAGGCTTTTATTCTAAAAAATTAGCTAGAACAATCACATCAGTGGATGGCTGGGTGCCAGCAGAGTTTTGCATGTGCAACAGCTTGGAGCAGACATTTTCTCTCTCCTATTGAAAAAGCTACGCTCCGGTTGAAATATTATCGATTCATTTATTGTAAAAACAACCTGAGGATTGATTATAAAAACCGTTTGACATGTTTCTATGAACTTTACGGATACTATTTGTAATTTTCGTCTGCACGAGCCTGTGGATTTCTGAACAAAACGCGCCAACCAAATGGAGGTTTTTGGATTTAAAAATAATCTTTATCGAACAAAAGGAACATTTATTGTGTAACTGGGAGTCTCGTGAGTGCAAACATCCAAAGATCATCAAAGGTAAGCGATTCATTTGATATATTTTCTGACTTTTGTGAGGTGTCTACTTTGCTGCTAGCTGTTTGTAATGTTTTGTCTGCTGAGAGAGCTGTCCTAACATAAACGCTTGGACAGCTTTTGCTGTGAAGCAACAAGCTACGCTGTGTTTTGCTATATTGCACTTGTGATTTCATGAAATTAAATATTTTTAGTAATTTAATTTGAATTTGGCGCTCTGCAATTCAGCGGTTGTTGACGAAGATGATCCCGCTAACTGGATGGGTGCGCCAAGAAGTTAAGTAGCTGGCTAGCTATTTATTTTTATGATCTGAAGTTCAATTTCAATAGGCGAACAACAAGTGGCTACCTAGCTAATATTTACTCACAAGGATTCAAATCATTGATAAGAATAATGAAAATGACAGCAGTTTCTACTGGTCATTGTTTTCAGGCTGGTGTATTGGTGCTAGCTAGCTACCCCAAATTATGCTTTATTACCAACGCTGTATTGTAAGCACATCGTTCGTTTGTGGCTGGTGTTTGCTTGTTTGCAGACTTTTGTACAGCTTTGACGGTGCTACGATCTTTTTTGATACGCAAGACCCAAACAGCTTTCCATAGTATGCATGTCATGAAGCTAATAGCATCGACGCTATTAGTGTAACTCCGATAGGGCAACATCTGAAAATTAGCGCACTTGGTAGTGTGTACTAGTGCTCGACCAGTTGGCGAAAGCCAACATCGCCTACGACAGAGAACGTTTGATTTTCAAGGGCAATTCATTCCATTATCTTGGCTTTCATGGATTTCGCCTTTTGAGTTGTCTCTCTGAAATGTTCTTTGACTGCTGGACTTGTTGACTGCTCGATCCACATAGCAGACATTGTGGGCTAGGTTAGGAATGCTGTGTTGCCCGTGTTGTGCAAAATGTTATGTGATGTAGGTACATGACGTAATGACGTTATCTAGGTATGCACTTCATGACATCGGTTTTGTACACCGGTGGTAAACTAGACATCGGGCGACATCGATGTTGGCATTTTTAGCTAATATCGTCCGATTCCGATATGTTCCCCAATATATTGTGCATCCCTAATAGAAATGATATACTCACTCATGATATACTTCTGCCAGGTAAGCTTACTTTTCAGTTACCGTTTTAATTGAAGATTTTGGTTAAAGTATTTCTGTCAACCCACAAGACGGTTATCACATCAACTGGCTAAACATGGAGTGATAGACAAACGCGCACCAGACAGACGGACAATATTGCTGGAAATTAATTGGCAAAAATGTATTAGGTTTGACTAACCAAGGGTGAGAATGTTGTGGTGATTAGATAGTAGCTGGGAGCTTGCGGTGTCTGATACTTGTGAGATTTGTTTTGCAGTGGAACATGTCCAGATTTGATTTTACTTTCAGAATTATTTGCGAGCTATTCATAGGTGGGCTGCAGGCTACGGTAGCTTGAGATCGACCTGACCCCTGTGACAGAGTGTTTGCATTCGAGCCCACAGCAAAGAGCCTACTTGTTTTCCTGAGCTCAACCCTCCGTCGCTGTCTCTGCAGCTCTACAATTTGCAGGGATTGAAAAGTTATTTTGACGGCTGAGGACCAGGCAGCAGAACAGTGGTGGTTTGACGGTTCATATAATCCTTTATGATACGAGTCTGGCTCCTACAGGTTAAATATGATATACAATCTAAGTTTGAGGTAGCTGCAGTGTTTGCAGAGTAACGTATTTGGCAGATTCAGGTGGAAAGAATGTGCCTTGCTGTTTAAGTTTCTCTCAATGAAGCTGTAACTGTTGGGTGGAAGTGGAACCTCCTTGGGCAAAACTATAGGGCCGTTCTTCTGGTAATGCTAGAGGGGGGCTTCAGTGAGGGAGAGGCCATTGTCACAAGACGTTTTAGGCCTGTGTGTTAGCCACACAATGGCATTCTTCAGGTTCTCAAATGACTTTGGTTCAGGTCAAGGGTGGCGTTGATGGGTTTATGCATTAATGTCGTTTGCCAAAATTATTGAGGAACTTCACATGGCTTTTGAGAACTATATCCCTAATGGATTATGAGCTGTAATGGCGATTTTCAGTTTCCTACCTCTCACACTGAGGGATTTTCTCCACTCACAGCTTTCCAGAATAAGGTCAGTGAAAACATTTGATAGAGAGCATGCATGCATCATGGATCTTCATAGACATTCATGGGCCTGCCTTTTAAAAATTTTATCTTTGTAGATGGAGGATGTAGCTAATGTTTCTCTTGCTTGTGTGGACAACCGGTTGGTTTCAGTAGGTTACAGATCCAGCCTTGGACTGCAGTCTTGTAGAAAGCATTCTATAATGCAAACACGTCTAATGGGTTTGTCTCGTGCTGACTGACCTTCTGGTACTATGGGTTAGAGAACATTTGCTGGAAGCAGGGGCCTATAGAATGCTGTCTTGCTGTAATGGTTTTGTCTTACTGTGAAGTATGGCTTATCCACATTCTCTCAGTCACCCACGGCTGTTTCAGACGGTAGGATACTGACCCCTGGGCTCTGCTAAAACCATTCTCATCCACGGCCCTGGCTTTGAAGTAGATGTTGCCACAACACCGGGGAGATGAAAGGGGGCTTGGCAAAGGGTGTAGCTGTGTATCTCTGTTCTCTTGATGTGCAGGTGTCGTTTTATGTATGTGTGACTGAGACCATGGGGGCTTGCCTTACTACTTCACTCCAATTTCCGAGTGAAGGCAGACTTTCTGATTAACGTATGTCAGAGGGGTCTCGCTAATCAAGAAGACCAGCTGGCTCTTGTGACTGCTCCAAGCCGACCATTGAACTGACTGAGGCGACCCTGGTGTGTCCTTCATACTGTAGACCGGTCTCCTGTGTGTCTTGGAAAAGTCGCCTCCAACAAACAGAATAGGCTACCTCTTTTAACTTTAGCCAGGCGACCCTGCCTGCCACGATGACATCCTCTCAGACCTAAGACTTTACAGGATCAAGGTGGAATGTTATTTTCTCCCCTCCACCTCATCTCATTTTTAAACCGTGACGTCATGAAAGTTGGAGCAGGAGCATCATCCGTTCCACAGTAGGGCCTTTTTTCTCTGTCCCATTGTGAATGGCTTCATGCAGCTCCCTATCTGCGGTGGTGAGCGAGAAGGACCATGTAAATAATTCAGAGCCCTGCCATGCATGCCTCTCTGGGGCTGGGATCACTGAGGAGTCTCCTAGCAAGGCAGCCTGTGCTTTGATGTGGGCTTCTGGTTTGAATACTAGCCTATGTATGGGACACAGTGAGTCAAGGGACTGGGGGAGGAGGGGGCGATTCTGATAGATACATCTCAGGATGATTACAACAGTAATAGTAGAACAGTACATTTTATTTATTTATTAAAGGAATTTTCTATGAAGAGTATGCCGGGTTTTTTCTGGCCACTGTGGTGAACCCCATTTGATAAGGAGATGGCATACTTGTAGATAAAGTATGATTTTTACAGTTAAAATGGCTTGTGCATTATTATCTTTCCCCATGACTTTCTAGAGGAGTTATTCATTTCAGGGCAAATATAATTTCATAACTGCTAAATGACTTAAATGTAAATGTAAATAAGATGACGAAACAAAAATAGAAACGCATCATGCAACAATTTCAAGGATTTGACTGAGTTACAGTTCATGTAAGGGAATCAGTCAATTGAAATATTTTATGGATTTCACACGACTGGGCATGGACGCAGCCATGGGTGGGCCTGGGAAGAGAATAGGCCTACCCACTTGGGAACCAAGCGCTCCTATTGGCGAGCCAGGCCCAGCCAATCAGAATGAGTTCCCCGTAAAAGGGCTTTATTACAGACAGATATACTCCTCAGTTTCAGCTGCCCAGGTGGCTGGCCTCAGGTAAAGAAGCCGGATGTGGAGGGACTGGCTTGGTTAAAACGATTCTCTAAAATGAGGTAGGAGGCGGCTTATGGTAGAGAAATGAACATTAAATTCTCTGGCATCAGCTCTGGTGGACATTCCTGAAGTCAGCATGTCTATTGCCGGCTCCCTCAAAACTTGAGACATCTGTGGCATTGTGTTTTGTGATTAAACTGCACATTTTAGTGGCTTTTTATTGTCCCCAGCACAAGGTGTGTAATGATCAGGTGGAAGGATTATCTGGACAAAGGAGAAATACACAACGAACAGGGATGTAAACAAATTTTTGTGTGTATGGAACATTTCTGGGTTCTTTTATTTCAGCTCATGAAACGTGACCAACATTTTACATATTGTGTTTTATATTTTTGTTCAGTATAAATGGAGCCTCCTGCCAGAACTTTAAACAAAGCAATATAAACAACTACAATTCTAGGAGTATTAGTCCATTTCACTGGAAATATTTATTTGATTCCTTAAAGATTTTATTTTCCGCCCATTGCAGAGGCATCTGGAATTGGCCCACTAACATCAAAGTGAATCCAAATAATTTATTCATTGTTCTTCTGTGACACATTCAGCTTCTATTTCTAATGAAAGAGAGCAATACTTGGGCTGAAGAAAATCCTACTTAGCCAAAATGTGGGTCTATATTTGAAGAGGGCCGTGGTAGCTAACTAGACATCGACGTTTGAGATGTGTTGAATGGAAAACCCCCCGCCTTCCACCAACCCCGTTATAAAGAAAGAAATCTCCTTTTCCTATTCCCACATTTCGCTGTCTGAGCGTTGTTTTGCCTCTTAAAGTTATCTAAAAGGATTACCTCCACAAGAGCGTTGGCAGTCTAATTCAATGGACCTCTGAAATGGGGTGAAAGGGAAACCACGGCATTGTCTTGCCTCTCGCCGGCCAGTGCTGCTGAGGTTTTTCTTTTTGTTCTCTGCGCTTCTCTCTGGCATTGAACGTTTTCACAGTCCACAGTCTGTCTCAAAACAGCTGCACTGTCCCCATAGAAATAGAATTACAAGAACAGGAAACGCCAGACCATGCCAATGGAATAGAACACATGGGTACACTTGATTCCTGTTCTAATACTTATTTCTATGCCATGATCCTTCTTTGACTGATGGGTAGAACACAATGTCTGTTCTAGTAACTATATTTCTATGCCTGGATGTCATTTCCTGGGATCTTTCGGACAGGAAGCTGGCCCTCTCATCATTGGGAACAGACCTCGCCCAGACCAGGCTCATCCTGGTGTGGTGCCTTCTATGCCCCCTATGCTCTTCCTTTCCTGTCAGTGGATCTCTGGGATGTCTCTCTGTTCCTAAGTGCACTTCCTTCCCGACCAGCACTCTTGAGCTTGGAGCACCGCTGATTGTTTAAGCGAAGCAGGCAGCCCCTTCATGTCTCTCATGGTGCTATCAGTGTCTGTGACTGTCTTGGTGGTGCATAATTACACTCTTCCCCCCTACCTCACCCCAGCCCCTGTCCTTAAAAGAAATCCCCACCACCCCTCTTTCTGAGGCTGAGGGAGCAGGACGATATCCCCATGAAAGGAGGACCCCCCCCCCAGCTGAGGGCCTGTTCACATAGAAACGCCTGTCTTTGTGAATGGAGAGGCCTCCCTGACAAGCACTGGTCAGAGACCGCAGGCCTCCCACCCTCCTCTACTGCAGGAAGCCTGGGCCCCACAGCGAGCTCCACAACGTGGTTTGCTCTGATGATTAACTCCAGAACTTGAAGGCTTTTTGTTTGGGTCTTTACTCTTATGAAATACTGTTGGGTGTTCGAACGGTATTATTATTTTGTACTGTTGAAGCTCAGTTGCACAAATTTCCACAAACTAAAGGACAATGCCAAATCTTACATAATGTGAAAAACGCTCACTCTTACTACACAGGTCTAGACTAGCTCTCATATTGATGTGATGTAACATCGAAACAACGACATTACAGATCTTGAAACATACCATGAAAAATTTAAACGGAGAGGAATGCCGACACCGTTTCAAATTCTCAGAAATTTCAGGGATCCTGTAATTACGTGTCTGTTGCGTTCCAAAGGGTGTATAGTGCAGTGGGCCTTTGTCAAAAGTAGTGCACTATATCGGGAATAGGGTGCCATTTGGAACACCTAAACTTTTTATTTATTTAAATCATGGTTGCTCTGCCCCACATTCCCCTCCCTGCGCACCATGAATTATTTACTGCTTATCAAAATTCTAAGCTGAGACCGGAGAGGCCTTGGTCGGATCTCACCTGATGAGAATGTTTCGCAGTGTGAGGCACAGCAGGCCTCTTCTCACAGTCACTGTGGACACACACTCACTCTCTCTTCTGTAGTCTCAAGGAGGGGTAAATTAATTATGCCCTAGTGAAGGCGAGCCGGCCGCCAAGCCTGCTGGGTGATATAACACACAGTAACACGGCAGGGTCAGTGACATTGCGTAGTTAATACGCTACTGCAATGCTGCAGGCGTATTGTGCTGCAATGTAGCGTTATGTGGCTAACCCCTGCTGCAATGTTATTGAGGACCTGCGAACGGGTCGACCAGCAGTGACGATATCTGGCCTAGCCCGTGTGTGTGTGTTTTGCAGGCTATGCTGGCAGAGATGGGCAGCTCAGTCAAAGTGCCTTAAGGTCTATTAGGGAGGATAATCCTCTAGGGAGAGTCCAGTCCAGCAGTGGATAGAGTGGAGAAGAGAGGACGACAAAGTCAGTATAAATATCACTATGTACCCCCCTCTCTCTCTCAATAATATATTACTCTATACCCCCCAACACCCTGCTCGCGCCTTCCCTCAGTGCAGCCGGACTTTCTCTAACGCATGGCAACCATCTGCTTTCCAGATTACTCTCCTTTCCACTACAAGGAAAGTCAGCCCGCAGAACGACAGGGCAAGCCAACACCATCTCAGGTTTTTTCGACCGATACAGCAAACATAGTCGTGTGTCATCCCATTTTGCAATGGAATGTTACGTTGGTGGGAGAACGCAACTTCATGCAGTGAACTCCTTATCTTAGGGAAGCGTTCAGTTCTTCAAAGAGGGGAGGTTAATGCGAACCTATGTCCAGCATAGCTAGAATGCAATGTTTTGGTAAGAAGTGTGCAATTTGTTTCAATTGACAATTCTAACTTGTATTAACCTCATGTATTTATAGCGGTCTTGTAATATATTTTTGTTGATTAAATAGTTGTCCTCACGGCACCATTTGCAAATACACTGGTCTTAATGAGGCTCCCATTAATAAAAAATTAGCAGGTTATTGAGATGGATGATTACATTTAGTGTTTGACACTTTCCTAGGGTTTTTAATTTTTTAATTTATCTGTTATTTTTCCAGGTAAGTTCCACCCCCCCAATCCTAAGTGTTTTCCTTGTAGTTCTACCCATGCTCTCCCTTTGTCACCCCTGCCTTGTTCCCCCCCCCCCCCATCCTATTTCCTCTGGCTGGCAGTCGGTGGCCTCAGCAATTCAAAGAGGGAGGCTCTGCAGAGCTCAAGGATAACATGCTGTACCACTGAGCCCCCCCCCAGGTCTGAGGTATGTCTTTGTCATCCAGTGGGAAAGACTGACTCGTACCTGTTCTTTCCCCCTTTTGCTAACTCTGCTCTTCCCATCTTTAGTAATGGTTTCCCTCCCCCTTCAGGCAACATTTAGTGTTCCATTGTTTCCAGCTGCCTACAGCCCAGGTAATAAGGCGTGTGTGTCCCCAGCCGTTTGTCTACAGTGACTGTTCCCCTCGGCTGGCTGGCAGTCACCTCATGCAGCGTTTTAACTCTGTTCGAGAGGAACCGGGGGATGTGAAGCCAGTTAGTCTCATTGGAAGGAGTAGTGCTGTGTTTTTCTGTTTCCCCACAATGGGGGTTGCTATGCTGGCTGTGTCTGTCTTATCTCGGCGCTGCTCGCAAACCTGTTCTGTGAAGATTACCTCGTGCCATTGTCTATACAACCCTTTGCACTGACAGACACACAGGCTAAACACTGTTGTCCAACACGGCACTCTAATACGTTTGCCTTCTACAGCCACCGACTGGTCCGTTTCACCTTATTGGACAAAAAAAGAAACAAAGTGATTAATAGGCCTGTATGCTTTCTCTTGTGGCGTTTTGATTTGGCACACGCAAATGGTATAGGTATCAATCTGAGCCTGTTGTTAGTAGCCCATGTTTTGGTTATTTGGTTTCCTTTTAATTCATTTGCATCAGAGGGATGGACAAACAAAGCTCCAACAGATGACGCCAGTTGCCATATCACTGTTGCCATGGTAGCAGGTTCTTCTTGCCTCTCAATTTCCCCCATAATTTCCTCTGGGGTGTAGCACCTTGTGTCACGGCTGCATTCTTTTCAAAACACTTTGTATTCCACAGGCACCTCTAAACAAATCATGATCTGTGTAGACTAGCATGGCTTTGCCCAACTAACTACATCAAGTAATGGTCTCAAATGGCACCATATTCCCTATATTGGGCATATGGGGCTCTGGTTAATAGTAGTGCACTATAAAGGGAATAGGGTGCCATTTTGGGACGCGAGCCATCCAGCTCTTAAGAAGCCAGCTCATCTATAGAGAAGAGGGCCTACTACACTGTCTCTGTCCCTAATTGCACGATGGACTATTTTTGATCAGAGCCCTTTGCGAATAGGGAAGGTGCCATTTGGGATGCACACAAATGAATAATGTGGCTGTTGGGGCTAGAGACCTCCTCGCTATTCTGGCTAGTGTGTGTGTGAGAGGATTGAGCTACTTCCCATAGCAATAGTCAATGTAGCCTAAATGGTTTGACTTTTTCATAAGCACAACTAAACCATACATGTACAGTTGTTGGATACCAGCGTACACAAACCTACCTGTATTGTTTATGAATGTAAGGCCTACCAATGAATCCTTTGTTGGGTCCACCTCCCGTTTGAATAAATCAACTTCCTCCTGTTAATTTTGTTTTACAGCCACCTTTGTCTATGCTTCCAATTCTTTACTTCAGTTTTCTCATTTTACTTTTGGTTTTGTATACCAGCTGAAAATACCATATTTGGGGTTCTTGAAAATATATAAAACAGCGTTTTTATATAAGGTTGAGGCGGTATCCAGATTTTTATTCCGTCATTTAATTACCGGCTTGGTACACAAGGGGTCGCCAAAAAGCCCATTGGGCATCTATTACTTGAATGCTAACAAAAGTAGCACAAGTAATAGTGAATTTCGATGGCGGCTGCTAGCTAAATATGCCAAGGACAGGCAATCCAGCTCATAAAGTTATATCTACTGAACAAAAATGTAAATGAAACAATTTAAACGGTTTTACTGAGATACAGTTCATATAAGGAAATCACTCAATTGAAATAAATAAATTGGGTCCTAATCTATGGATATTGACATGACTGGGGAGCCAGGTCCAGCCAATCAGAATTACTTCTTTTTTTTCCCCACAAAAGGGCTTTTATTAAAGACAAAAATACTTCTGTTTCAGGCCGGTTGGAAGTACTGAAAAATTATCTAAAATGGAGGCGGCTTATGGTAGAGAAATTAACATTCAACTCTCTAGCAACCGCTCTGGTGGACATTCCTGCAGTCAGCATGCCAATTGCACACTCCCTCAACTTGAGACATCTGTGACGTTGTGTGACACAGCTGCACATTTTTAAATGGCCTTTTGTTGTCCCCAGCACAAGGTGCACCTGTGATATTCATTCTATTTAATCAGGTTCTTGATATGCCACACCTGTCAGGTGGATGGATTATCATGGCAAAGGATAAATTCTCGCTTACAGGGATGTTGACACATTTGTGCACAACTTTTGAGAGAAATAAAGCTTTTTGCGTGTATGGACTATTTTTGGGGTCTTTTATTTCAGCTCATGAAACATGGGATCAACATTTTACATGTGTTGATATTTTTGAGCTGGATTGCCTGTCTTCGACATTTACAAGTGAGAGGTTCGGTCGAGACAGAGGAAAAAATGCAAGGAAACTTCTCAAACACGACAATGTTAACACAATTCAGACACTAAGTTAAAGTTAGTGGTCGCGTTAAAGCAGATTTCTCAGTTTTTCACTCTGGGGGGGGGGCACACGAATAAGAAATGTCTTTCTGCGTTTTATAAACGCAGATCTAAAGTGTTATTTATTCTAAATTCTGCTCGGTATCAGACAGTTTTGTGCTTCAGTGTCACTTCTCCACTCGTATGAGAATTCACAACCGGACATTCTATCAGTAGACAGCGCTCTGACTGATGTGTAGGTTTATTTAGCTACCAACTTTTCTCCGGTACTTTTCTTGGTGTAGCCAGCCTACTTTTCTCCGGTAAAATGAAAGATAAAAATTCAAGCAAAACATTAGGAAATGTAGCTGGCTACATTCTTTCTACGATAAACATTAGAAATATGATGGCCACACATTGTTTTACTAAAATACCTTGGTTTTTCATTGTAAGCTCATTTAGGCCTACGTGTGTGTGTCAGCCAAATAGCATTGCGCTTCTGTTGTCATCTGAGGAAAACAAAGCTATTTTCTGCCGAATGTGTGTTTTTCTGTGAAGGAAAACCATAGTTGCACATCCCTGATAATTCCTATTGAAGCAAAAAAAACACTGACTTTCAATATAAAACACAACCCTGTCACAGCTGGACTCACCTGCTCTCGCTTTCTCGTGTTGTGCTGTTTACAAACAAACCGGGGACTGGCTAAACTGTTCTGGGGAACTACGGAAAGCTTCATAATGAAGTGATTTCTGCCTGTTGTACTTAAAAATATATATATTTTTAGTCCAGGTAGCAGATAATGCACCTCCTTTTTTTTTTTTTTTTTTTGTAGGTGCTGTATATGAACTACTTTACATTGGTTCTCACTGGAACAAAATGTTACATTTCTATGACTTACATGGTGGAGGAACATATTGTCTGTAGTCTACTGTACACAGTGGAGGAACATATTGTCTGTAGTCTACTGTACACGGTGGAGGAACATATTGTCTGTAGTCTACTGTACACAGTGGAGGAACATATTGTCTGTAGTCTACTGTACACAGTGGAGGAACATATTGTCTGTAGTCTACTGTACACAGTGGAGGAACATATTGTCTGTAGTCTACTGTACACGGTGGAGGAACATATTGTCTGTAGTCTACTGTACTGGAGGAACATATTGTCTGTAGTCTACTGTACACGGTGGAGGAACATATTGTCTGTAGTCTACTGTACACGGTGGAGGAACATATTGTCTGTAGTCTACTGTACACGGTGGAGGAACATATTGTCTGTAGTCTACTGTACATGGTGGAGGAACATATTGTATGTAGTCTACTGTACACGGTGGAGGAACATATTGTCTGTAGTCTACTGTACACGGTGGAGGAACATATTGTCTGTAGTCTACTGTACACGGTGGAGGAACATATTGTCTGTAGTCTACTGTACACGGTGGAGGAACATATTGTCTGTAGTCTACTGTACACGGTGGAGGAACATATTGTCTGTAGTCTACTGTACACGGTGGAGGAACATATTGTCTGTAGTCTACTGTACACGGTGGAGGAACATATTGTCTGTAGTCTACTGTACACGGTGGAGGAACATTGTCTGTAGTCTACTGTACACGGTGGAGGAACATTGTCTGTAGTCTACTGTACACGGTGGAGGAACATTGTCTGTAGTCTACTGTACACGGTGGAGGAACATATTGTCTGTAGTCTACTGTACACGGTGGAGGAACATATTGTCTGTAGTCTACTGTACACGGTGGAGGAACATATTGTCTGTAGTCTACTGTACACGGTGGAGGAACATATTGTCTGTAGTCTACTGTACACGGTGGAGGAACATATTGTCTGTAGTCTACTGTACACAGTGGAGGAACATATTGTCTGTAGTCTACTGTACACGGTGGAGGAACATATTGTCTGTAGTCTACTGTACACGGTGGAGGAACATATTGTCTGTAGTCTACTGTACACGGTGGAGGAACATATTGTCTGTAGTCTACTGTACACGGTGGAGGAACATATTGTCTGTAGTCTACTGTACACGGTGGAGGAACATATTGTCTGTAGTCTACTGTACACGGTGGAGGAACATATTGTCTGTAGTCTACTGTACACGGTGGAGGAACATATTGTCTGTAGTCTACTGTACACGGTGGAGGAACATATTGTCTGTAGTCTACTGTACACGGTGGAGGAACATATTGTCTGTAGTCTACTGTACACGGTGGAGGAACATATTGTCTGTAGTCTACTGTACACGGTGGAGGAACATATTGTCTGTAGTCTACTGTACACGGTGGAGGAACATATTGTCTGTAGTCTACTGTACACGGTGGAGGAACATATTGTCTGTAGTCTACTGTACACGGTGGAGGAACATATTGTCTGTAGTCTACTGTACAAGGTGGAGGAACATATTGTCTGTAGTCTACTGTACAAGGTGGAGGAACATATTGTCTGTAGTCTACTGTACACGGTGGAGGAACATATTGTCTGTAGTCTACTGTACACGGTGGAGGAACATATTGTCTGTAGTCTACTGTACACGGTGGAGGAACATATTGTCTGTAGTCTACTGTACACGGTGGAGGAACATATTGTCTGTAGTCTACTGTACACGGTGGAGGAACATATTGTCTGTAGTCTACTGTACACGGTGGAGGAACATATTGTCTGTAGTCTACTGTACACGGTGGAGGAACATATTGTCTGTAGTCTACTGTACACGGTGGAGGAACATATTGTCTGTAGTCTACTGTACACGGTGGAGGAACATATTGTCTGTAGTCTACTGTACACGGTGGAGGAACATATTGTCTGTAGTCTACTGTACACGGTGGAGGAACATATTGTCTGTAGTCTACTGTACACGGTGGAGGAACATATTGTCTGTAGTCTACTGTACACGATGGAGGAACATATTGTCTGTAGTCTACTGTACACGGTGGAGGAACATATTGTCTGTAGTCTACTGTACACGATGGAGGAACATATTGTCTGTAGTCTACTGTACACGGTGGAGGAACATTGTCTGTAGTCTACTGTACACGATGGAGGAACATATTGTCTGTAGTCTACTGTACACGGGGGAGGAACATATTGTCTGTAGTCTACTGTACATGATGGAGGAACATATTGTCTGTAGTCTACTGTACATGATGGAGGAACATATATTGTCTGTAGAACATATTGTCTGTAGTCTACTGTACACGGTGGAGGAACATATTGTCTGTAGTCTACTGTACACGGTGGAGGAACATATTGTCTGTAGTCTACTGTACACGATGGAGGAACATATTGTCTGTAGTCTACTGTACACGGTGGAGGAACATTGTCTGTAGTCTACTGTACACGATGGAGGAACATATTGTCTGTAGTCTACTGTACACGGGGGAGGAACATATTGTCTGTAGTCTACTGTACATGATGGAGGAACATATTGTCTGTAGTCTACTGTACATGATGGAGGAACATATATTGTCTGTAGAACATATTGTCTGTAGTCTACTGTACACAGTGGAGGAACATATTGTCTGTAGTCTACTGTACACGATGGAGGAACATATTGTCTGTAGTCTACTGTACACGATGGAGGAACATATTGTCTGTAGTCTACTGTACACGGTGGAGGAACATTGTCTGTAGTCTACTGTACACGATGGAGGAACATATTGTCTGTAGTCTACTGTACACGGGGGAGGAACATATTGTCTGTAGTCTACTGTACATGATGGAGGAACATATTGTCTGTAGTCTACTGTACATGGTGGAGGAACATATATTGTCTGTAGAACATGTCTGTAGTCTACTGTACACAGTGGAGGAACATATTGTCTGTAGTCTACTGTACACGATGGAGGAACATATTGTCTGTAGTCTACTGTACACGATGGAGGAACATATTGTCTGTAGTCTACTGTACACGGTGGAGGAACATTGTCTGTAGTCTACTGTACACGATGGAGGAACATATTGTCTGTAGTCTACTGTACACGGGGGAGGAACATATTGTCTGTAGTCTACTGTACATGATGGAGGAACATATTGTCTGTAGTCTACTGTACATGGTGGAGGAACATATATTGTCTGTAGAACATGTCTGTAGTCTACTGTACATGGTGGAGGAACATATTGTATGTAGTCTACTGTACACAGTGGAGGAACATATTGTCTGTAGTCTACTGTACATGGTGGAGGAACATATTGTCTGTAGTCTACTGTACACGGTGGAGGAACATATTGTCTGTAGTCTACTGTACACGGTGGAGGAACATATTGTCTGTAGTCTACTGTACACGGTGGAGGAACATATTGTCTGTAGTCTACTGTACACGATGGAGGAACATATTGCCTGTAGTCTACTGTACACGGTGGAGGAACATATTGCCTGTAGTCTACTGTACACGATGGAGGAACATATTGTCTGTAGTCTACTGTACACGGTGGAGGAACATATTGTCTGTCTGTAGTCTACTGTACACGGTGGAGGAACATATTGTCTGTAGTCTACTGTACACAGTGGAGGAACATATTGTCTGTAGTCTACTGTACATGGTGGAGGAACATATTGTCTGTAGTCTACTGTACATGGTGGAGGAACATATTGTCTGTAGTCTACTGTACACGGTGGAGGAACATATTGTCTGTAGTCTACTGTACACGGTGGAGGAACATATTGTCTGTAGTCTACTGTACACGGTGGAGGAACATATTGTCTGTAGTCTACTGTACACGGTGGAGGAACATATTGTCTGTAGTCTACTGTACACAGTGGAGGAACATATTGTCTGTAGTCTACTGTACACAGTGGAGGAACATATTGTCTGTAGTCTACTGTACACAGTGGAGGAACATATTGTCTGTAGTCTACTGTACATGGTGGAGGAACATATTGTCTGTAGTCTACTGTACACGGTGGAGGAACATATTGTCTGTAGTCTACTGTACATGGTGGAGGAACATATATTGTCTGTAGAACATGTCTGTAGTCTACTGTACATGGTGGAGGAACATATTGTCTGTAGTCTACTGTACACAGTGGAGGAACATATTGTCTGTAGTCTACTGTACATGGTGGAGGAACATATTGTCTGTAGTCTACTGTACACGGTGGAGGAACATATTGTCTGTCTGTAGTCTACTGTACACGGTGGAGGAACATATTGTCTGTAGTCTACTGTACATGGTGGAGGAACATATTGTCTGTAGTCTACTGTACACGGTGGAGGAACATATTGTCTGTCTGTAGTCTACTGTACACGGTGGAGGAACATATTGTCTGTAGTCTACTGTACACGGTGGAGGAACATTGTCTGTAGTCTACTGTACACGGTGGAGGAACATATTGCCTGTAGTCTACTGTACATGATGGAGGAACATATTGTCTGTAGTCTACTGTACACGGTGGAGGAACATATTGTCTGTCTGTAGTCTACTGTACACGGTGGAGGAACATATTGTCTGTAGTCTACTGTACACGGTGGAGGAACATATTGTCTGTAGTCTACTGTACACAGTGGAGGAACATATTGTCTGTAGCCTACTGTACATGATGGAGGAACATATTGTCTGTAGTCTACTGTACATGGTGGAGGAACATATTGTCTGTAGCCTACTGTACATGGTGGAGGAACATATTGTCTGTAGCCTACTGTACACGGTGGAGGAACGTATTGTCTGTAGTCTACTGTACATGGTGGAGGAACATATTGTCTGTAGCCTACTGTACATGGTGGAGGAACGTATTGTCTGTAGCCTACTGTACACAGTGGAGGAACATATTGTCTGTAGCCTACTGTACATGGTGGAGGAACGTATTGTCTGTAGCCTACTGTACACGGTGGAGGAACATATTGTCTGTCTGTAGCCTACTGTACACGGTGGAGGAACGTATTGTCTGTAGCCTACTGTACATGGTGGAGGAACGTATTGTCTGTAGCCTACTGTACACGGTGGAGGAACATATTGTCTGTCTGTAGCCTACTGTAAGTGGCACTTCACATTTTTATATGGAAAATGGCTGAGGATTTTTGTACAATATTCACAACATATTGACACAATTACAATCTTTTATAAATCTAATTTCCGATATGTGGGAAATGTTTTTTGTGTAAAAATGTATTAGCAAGCAGCAGATTAAATAAAGTTAATTATTTCCTCCCTCTCCCCGTTTTAGCTTGCTCACTAACTTGCTAGGTTTAGGATATTTACTAGCCCATACCAGCTATTGTTGATCGCTGTGGAATGTCTCGTAGACACACAATTCGCCCGCCTCATTCTCACAAAAGTTTTCCATTTACCGTGTGACTCTCACCGCAGGGTCTTGTGGGAATGTTTCATTTTTTTTGTAGAGAACCTCAAACTCAACAATATAATAACATTTTATTTTTACTGCTCAAGTTACGTTGGTAACCAGTTTATAATCGCAATAAGGCACCTCTGGGGATTGTGGTATATGACCAATATAACAAGGCTAAGGGCTGAATCCAGGCACTCTGCGTGCTTAACAGTCCTGAGCCTTGGTATATTGGCCATATACCACACCCCATCTGGTCTTACTGCTTCTTTTTATTTATTTTTTGGCATTGAGAAATAGGTGCTACATTGCCTTTTTTAAGTAGTGTTACTCCTCACCTCTTGTACTAATATAAAAGCAGGCCTACGTCTAGAGCTCTAGCTCTGTTGATTGTTGTTTTGTGAATTGACGTTGAAGCACACTCGCTAGTCCAAGACTTCATATCGAGATGCCCGGCCACCCACTGTTCAGGATCTCCCTTAGATCACAGCATCACAGAGCCTCAGCCTCCAGTTTGTTGCATGGCCACTTTAATCTGCTCTCTCCTTTCATCTCTGTAGGGTAGTAGACATCAGCGTAGAGCAGCACTACTAATCAGGTCATTTCTGATGAGCTGTAGCGCAGATCAACACCCATCTGATTTTGGTCTCTTCTCTCCAGTGTTTGACATTCTGGCAAGAGAATGTGGTGTATGATCTGAAACTCAATTTGAGGGATGTGTGTGTTTGTCTGTCAGCCTCCTGAAGTAGTGTCATTTGTCAATTGAGGTTCTTTTCATCCAAGAAATACACATTCACTTCTGCATATCATTTGACGGGTAGTTAGAAGGGATTTTTGTTCACCTGTGCTCTGTGGCTGTAGTCGGAGCACTGTGTGGCATGTCTAACATCAGGCGTCGGATGAGTGATCAGATGATTAGCAATATTAGCATAATCCTATTATTGATGTGGAGTTGAGCGCTTTCGCCTTATTGAGGTTCTAACCGTTGCTCATTGCAGCAGGGCTGGATAATCTCCCCCCTTTGTCTCCCTGGGTGTGCTGTGCCACACATTCATTAGGGCCCAAACGGAACAGCCCACCTCTGTATTGGGGGTCCATACAGGGTCCAGGTCCCCAACAATATCACGCTATAAGGCAACTGACTAAGCTTCTCCCGGTTCTCTCATTTTGACTGACGCGGGAAGTAGTCCTCAAAAGCATAGGAGCATATGAACGGTGTAAAGAGTGCATAATCATTAACTCATTCTTTCTTTTTTTACACTGACACGTCTCATTTTTTATATTAGAAGATTAAGCGAGCCAATAGGATTATCGGCTTAGACATAGTGGCAGCTTTGTCAGACCCCGACTGGTATGCCTTTTGCTTTCAACCCTTCATTGTTCCCAACCAAGTGGATCGATAGCCATTGACTTGCTATAACCAGGACAGGAAAAAATGTATTTTGAGGCTATATTACTATGCCGTGTGTGTGTGTGCAAACACCCCACTCAAGTCACTTAAGTGTTTCTCTGCACCACTCTACCCCAGACCAGCTGATTAAGTTGTATTATGCAGTCCTAGACTAGTCCCAGAGAACTGAGACCAAGGGAGCTGACTGCAGACAAAGCCCTCACCCCTTAATGCTCTCATTTGAGGGGGAACGTATGTTCAGAACAGCCCATGCCTGGCCACTGCCCGGTGTATCGTAACTCATTCTCTTGTCACTGTAGAGACAGCTGTCCTTTTATGTAGGGGGTTATAGATGGGCTCTTGTGTTTCACAGGGGCTACAACCCAAATGGCATTGGCACCCTATTCCCTACACGCTATTCCCCATTTGGGAAGCACGCGTGGAGACCACAGAGTTCTGGGTAGGCTTGGAAAATACACCGTATACCAGGGGATTTTGAAGTACTGACAACCCTAGTTCCGGGTACACACACCTGGTACAGACACACGTACAGACGGACGAGACAAGACAAGACACACCCACCCGGTACCTCTGGGGCAGAAGTCTATCAGCGAGCTGGAGGATGGCAGCCCGCATGGCTTTGCCCGGGAAAAGTATGCTGTGTAGCAACAGTCCCTAAAAGAATGTGTTTGGGTGAAATAGTTTTTTTGCACAATAGTTTATCCGTCTGTGACAGCAGCTGTCTGGGCTCCCTCTGCAGCACAGTGTGGAACACACTGGGTTTATTGGGTCTTCTAAACTTATGGGCACAATATTTCTTTATTGCCATGTTTTGATAAGCATAATGTGCACTCTGATATTAGCCAAATCTAATTTGCCTCAATTATCACTTCTATGCAATCATTGGTTGCAAAATGCTATAGTTGAAAGTCTGACCGTTCCACTTGGAGAGGAATGTTAAGTAGCGAATGTGACTCGAGCCCTACGGCTAGATGTTTTCCCCTATAGCCTGTTCTGCTGCTGTACCATTATCTACCGTTTTGGAACAGGGTCCAGTATTCTCTCGACGACCCTCAGGAAGAATAGCTTCTTCTTCCACAAAAACTAATGGGGATCCCGAAAAAAAGTCAATAAGGAGGGATCTGGCTTTTCAACATCCAAAGGCCCTCGGAAACACTCCAGCTTTACGCTCATGATGTCTTTCTAAGTATGGGCTTTATATGCTTGGCATTTTATTAGCCTACTAGCTTATTAGCTCCATTCATCTTATGCTTGTGGCTTGATCAAACTTCACTCAATTTTGTATTTTTTTTAAATGTAACTTTTTTTTTATTGAACTAGTGAAGTTGGTTAAGAACAAATTCTTATTTACAATGACGGCCAAACCCGGACCACACTGAGCCAATTGTGCGCCGTCCTATGGGACTCACAATCACGGTCAGATGTGATGCAGCCTGGATCTGACCAGGGACTGTAGTGACACCTCTTCCACTGAGACGCAGTGCCTTGGACCGCTGTGCCACTCGGGAAATGAATGAAGTATTCCATGTATGTAGCAACACATTGTTTGACACATTGTTCTACTGCGACTATCTGTGATTGCATAGTCCTTGCTGTGCAAACGAGGACCGCCCAGCACAGCTATAAATTTTTTTAAAAAAGAGATGATAATTCAGGAGGCTAGGGCTACATGCTGCCACTGCCAGACTTTCGGCTGTGCGACCCCCTTCTCTAGTTTGTGTCTTATCAGGATGCGCTTGCCTCCCCTTGCCCTTAGACCAGAGGCAGAGCGGGGAGAGGCTAATCCCAAGCCCAATGCTATTAGCCTTCCCAGCTGGACTACTCCTCTGCAGACACGACGTTCAAATACTAATCCAAATCTTTCATGAACTTTGAGCATTTGCCTAGGGTGCCAGATGGGTGGCGTTTGCAGTTTTGGGACTATGCTATTTCATCCAGTAAGCCAGGCAAGC
Organism: Oncorhynchus nerka; assembly: GCF_034236695.1. Taxonomy (NCBI): domain Eukaryota; kingdom Metazoa; phylum Chordata; class Actinopteri; order Salmoniformes; family Salmonidae; genus Oncorhynchus; species Oncorhynchus nerka. Next base: position 28,030,392 of record NC_088413.1, on the reverse strand, counting down.
TCAATCAAGCACAGAGAAGGTAATTGAAATGATTTTGAATAGTTTCTCTCCTCTGGGCCCAGCAGGTGGCTGTAGGTCTGGGATTCAGCCCCTGTTCTTTCGCAAGAGCCACTCGAACACAAAGTGCAGAGGCTTGTATTGGTAAGGAAGTGAAGCGGCTGGACGTCTGTGTTGGAACATGATGTATGTCAGTGGGAAGCTGTTTCAAATCACCTCTCATCGCAGTTGCTTGATTTGGGTCGTTATGTATGTTGGGTTCTCTCTCGGCTATCTGGCATCACATGTCAACAGCCAGGAATCTGTACCCTATATTTTTGATGATGCGAATGACAGAAGAAATGACTGTCGTCAAACACTGAGTCTTTTATTGGCCTATGCACAGCCTAGCGGTTAAGAGCATTGAGCCAGTAACTGAAAGGTCGCTGGTTCAAATCCCCGAGCTGACTAGGTGAAAAATCTTGTCTGTGCCCTTGAGCAAGCCACTTAACCCTAATTTGCTCTGGATAAGAACGTCTGCTAAATAACTCCAATGTTGTCATTCACAGTTCTTGTTTGTGTGTATGATTTAGTGAGACACATCCAGGCTGCGTTGCATCCGGCCGTGATTGGGAGTCCCATAGGGGGGCGCACAATTGTCACAGCGTTGGCCGGGGTAGGCCGTCGTAGTTAAGAAAAAAATACTTATTTACTGACTTGCCTTGTTAAATAACAAAAGCATAAGGCTTAACTGGCCTAGTGTTTGGCCCTCCTTGAACATAATTGAATTGTAGCTTCTGGCGTTGGACTATGGATGTATGAGCTGCATAGTGGGACTATGTGAAACTCTCTTTATACCAAAAGGAATAGTCTCCTATGGTGAGGACAGGTCACCAGAATTGGGTTGCAAAATGTACTGCTTATTCCCTCCTGATCCTGGGATCCTCAATCCGGGATTTCAGGAAAACCAGGGAATTGATTGAAAGTTCCCGGAATGTTGTTACCCTACACCAGAATGAACAGGGCAAGTAGTGTGTTTAAACAGGAACTGTATGTGCTAGCTTTGTGGTAGGCCTACAGTAATAATAGTCAGTCAGGTGTCCTGTAGTCCTTGGACTCTATTCCCTTCAAATTACATTTCTGTTGAAATATGATTCTTAGTGTTTAAATACAGTTGCATTAGAACAGTCATCAATTTTGATACGCTGTCCCTTGAAATAACTGTTTTGTACTAATCTAGAGGCGATAAGTCAATCTCTGTTTTCTCTTTTACCTCAAAGGGAGGCATGGTACTGTTTACAGACTAGTTTAACCCAGCCCTTTGTGTGGCTGTAGCCTGTTTATAACTAACAGCTTGGATACAAGGCCAAACAGTTTCTGTTTCCTCCCAGATACTCTTAACTTAAGGATATTAAGTGTTGCTAAGTGATGCCTGGCAAGGGAAAGGCCAGAGGTTTGGATATTTTAATTGGGTGAAATAATCATAGAAATATAATTAATAGAATGGGCAAGTAAATTATGGCGTAATGGATGAACTGGCTGCAATTTTGAGTGTACGCATAGGAGCAACGCAGGAAGTGGACCCATCAATCTGTGCTGGGATTTGTTGAATCAACTCAACTGACATTACTAAAATCCATTCCATAAGCCACATCAGTTAGCATAATTTGCTTAAACGTTCTACATTAGCCTGGAAATTATTGCATCACAACACCAGGCAGCCATTGTGAGTAACTGTGGCAATTTCGATTGGTAAACTCTTGGGTACAGAGGTTCCAAGCCTGTTCTATTCATTCTATTTCTATGGATATTTATCATACCCTGCCCCTGTTTACCAGTGGTGGTTGGCCTCTAAAACATGCATTGGGCCTAGTTAGTCTGATTCGATAGCCTCTGAATTTCCTAAGTTGTTTTTGGTGAGTATCAGTTTTGAGTTGGGAAGATGGACAGAGCATGGAGACAGGAGGAGAGTACTCCTTCCCTGCACCTCTTCAGCTTCATCATTCCCACAGTTCTCCCTTGCTGTCAGGACAGCAAATCCTGACAATGAGGGCCAGTGTGTCTTCCAGTCAGGCTCCATTAAGAACAATTTTTTTAGAGCCCCCTCTCCTAGCTTAACTTTCCCTCCTCCAGAGCAGGTGAAAGAGCCCCTCTGTTTCCATCAGTGACTGAGTGATTGGCTACTTTCTTGAACGCTCCGCTAGGATGCCCAGTGGACCTGGGAGTTATGGAAGAAGATTTAAGGACACTTCAGAGAGGGACCACAGGAGGAAAAGTTCCCAGAGATGACGAGATGTTCACTTTTCACAGCATATTGGATGTGTAACCAGGCCAGCTTAGTACAGCTTGATGTGGCTCCGCTCTGTTCGCCTCAGTAGTGTGAAAAGCTCTATGGTGACAGGCTTTTACCTCTACAACCTTTTTTTTTATTTAGACAGCGCGGTTACTGTCACCTGTGTAATCCAAAGCCAGGGGAGTCCTTGGGGTGAGCCAGCTTGATCGCTCGTCACGGGCAAAAGTACATCTGTGTGGAAGGTACAGGCCCAGATCATTACAGGGCGGGGATGGTGTGTCCGATGATGAGTTCAATCCCATCTAAGCCTCTAGCAGCTGCCACTCTGTAATTACGAGGCAGCTCCCTCCACTGCACTGTGCCCTGCCACTGAAACAACCAATGCCATGATGTGGTCTGTGGCTTATAAATGCTGCCTGAAGTTTTTGAGAAGGGGTTGTCGCTGCACTCTACATCTGGCTTTTAATCGGCAAGGAAATGCATGAAACTCACTGTAATGATACCATGTTAGATCACATTGAGATGCAGTGCAGCTAGGACAGGGCTGTCAAACTCATTCCATGGAGGGCCTAGTGCCTGCATCAGTCCAGTACAATGGAGGAGCGAAAACCTAACACACTCGGCCCTCCGCGGAATGAGTTTGACACGTGATCTAGGTTCTAGAAGATCGTGGCAAATGCCTCAACAACATGACTCGTGTAGGCCTTTATCAACCTAGATGTGTCTTAACACTGCCAACTCTCCCAAAAATTCCCTTCTGCAAAATGACTGATTTGCAGCTGCTTGAGAATTGGTTGTGGTAGCACAATTGTTAGTGCTTTGATGATCGTAGAACGTTCCAACAGCAGCATGAATTTGATTTAGCGACTCAATACATTCCTGACCTTCAACATCTGGAGCTCATACGCCTCTCCGGATTTCACAGCGACGATAACAACACGGCGTTTTTACTATCCGGTCTGATTCGGAGCTTTTAGAGATTTAACAGATGAATTGGAGCATTCAAGTGGCCTACGTCTATTACTAGAGCTCTGAGGTGATTCTTACGTTTAGAACGTCTTAGTGTGGCTTTGTCTAGGCCTGTGTATTAAAGTCCTATTTTCACTTCCCCATGATGCGAAGCCTAGCAGCAGTACATGTAAAAGTGACTGTCTTACGACACAGGTTCCCACAGTAGCATGGGTTACCATCCTCTTGATCCAGTCCTAGTCTACGCCGGAATGGATAGGATTGTGGGTTTGCATTGTTCGGTTTCTTTAAGGGAGTGGGAACCTTTTGTCTCCATTGGTCTACCTCCAACTCTCCATCACCTTTTTGAGAAATAGGGTGTCTGTACTTTTCTGTGTGTGCTTTAAATTCGGCTGACAGTGTTGGATTTCAGCCACTGCGATGATGGTTCCTGTTGCCTTAGGAAATGTGATCTGCATTTTCTCCTCGTCTCCGGAATCACTTTGGGGGGAAATGATGAATAGCTGTTGATAGGTTTAAGACGATACACGTCAGCGCTCTGGGACACATCCACATGCTTTGTCTTTTTTAGGCTCACTTGCTACTTCAACATTCAACGAAGAGACTTTGGCTAGATAGCTTAAAATGCATGCCGCAGTAGGGTATTGATTTTTTAAAATTGATTTTTATATTTCGCTGTATAACTAGTAGCCTGTTAGTCTCCAGCTCTGACTGTTGCCACTCAGCCAAAATGGATCTGATATTTCCTTCCTTTTCCTTCATTGTCAGTGGATCACTAACTGGTGCAGTCTCTACTTCTTCACATGAAAGGAGAACGAGTGGGAGTAGAGGGGCAGTCTTCTGTACGGCCGAGCCCTCAAAGTTGGGGTGGGTGAATGTGCCAGAGACCGGCGGTTGTGTGAAACAGTCAATTAGGATTCAGTGTTTATGCGCTGAGTGAGGGAGGGAGAGGGAGGTTAAGAGATGGCAGGGAAGAAGGGAATGGTTGGCAGAGTGTTTCCGCCCGGGTCTGTTTATTCATCGTGTCTGGCCTAATGAAGACATGCCTTTTTTGAGCTGGGTAGGGTAGCCCCATCTGTCTGCCGGTGAACTCCAGAGAGGGGAGATGTGGGGAGAGAGGGGTGGCTGGAGTCAGGCCAGGGCTCTGCTTCTCCCTGAAGAGGCTTGACTGTCGCTCTGTTCTGCTGTGGCCCCCAAAGCAGAGGCGTAGGGCCACGAGAGATCAGTTGTTTAGTTAGGGAGGCTACCTCATATGAAGAGAAGCCTGTCTTAATCATCATTGTAATCAGTGACGTAGTGGTGGGTAAACTCTGAATGCCGGTCGCAGAGGGAAAAAAAGTCCTTCCTATACTTTCAATGTGTTTTTCTGCAAAAGGTGGGTGAACTGTTGGGCATAACAATGGTGGGTGAACTGTTTACTTGCGTTTACTTTCCACGACACCACGAGTCGTAATCAGTCATCATAATTATTTATCTTTCTATTTTCAAATGTTTAGCTCTTGCTTCTCTAACTTTTTCTCCCATTATCACTCAGGCCTCTCCCTATCTTACCCTTCTTTCTACATTCCTTTATCCCCCTACACTACCAATCTATCCAGATACTGTCAACCCTGCCACTCAAAGGGGCCCCTGACCCATAATGGGTTTGTCTCAAAACTCCTCCCACTGTCCATTCCTTTCTGCCTTGGGAGGGGGGGGGGGGGGGCATGGCCCTTAGAAAAACATAGAAAGAGGAACCATATGCCTGGCAAATGCTGGCCTATCAATAGGCCTATTGTCTATGCTCCTCTTTGTAAGATTTGAAGAGAAGTCTTTACAGCGAATGTCATATGTCACATGGGTGTTATTTAAGCACACTGGTGTGTCATAGGTGCTAGTTTAGTAACTTAATCTGAGATAGATAGCTTTGAGATGAGTTGGGCTTTCTTGGTGATGCAGTTCTGTTTGTAAATCAACTCTGTGCTAAAGAGCAGCTTGATGGCATTACACAACTTTGTTGGTTTTAAACGGCCTCTGTGGCATCGATATTAGTCACATTTATTCTAGTGGCAAAATTGACTACAAGGTAAAAAGAGGATAGTTTTGGTAAAACTGTCCAGCCTCGTCCAAAACTGAGATTTATGAGTTCTTCACAACTTACTGAGTGTTGGGTTGGATGACGATCATGCCCAGGTGCCCACTACCACAAGAGAAGCAGCTGTGCTGATTGCGCTCTATCAACTGCGCACGCTCCATCCAATCAGAGCTGCCCAAACCTCCAGACAGTGAGACAGACCTGTCACATTACACAGCGCCTCGGAGTTTACGTAAGACAACACAACACAACACAATGTTATGTTGAAATACCCCTGGGCCCTAAGCCCTTTATGGAGTGGCCTCTTGCTGATGTGTGTGACTATTGATGTGTGTACAAGTCAGTTAAGGATCAATTCTTATTTTCAATGGCGGCCTAGGATCAGTGGGTTAACTGCTTTGTTCAGGGGCAGAACGACAGATTTTTACCATGTCAGCTTGGGGATTCGATCTTGCAACCTTTCAGTTAATAGTCCAACGCTTTAACCACTAGGCTACCTGCCGCCCCATTTGCGAGCGTCTTGTGTCCGGCCTGTTTTGTAATGACATGAATCCCTATGAAACACTGCCAGACACACTCACACTCTGGTAATAGATAGTTAGGTTGTATTAAACAGAATGGCAACAAATAACACGGGACTTGACAACTTGATTGTTCCCTGGCTGCTAGATGTACCTGCTAGCTACTACTAGCTAGCTTAACAGAAATGTAGCTTGGCTAGCTAGCTATTGATTTTGGGGCACTGATAAACAGCTTGTAGCAGCCTATACTTTATTTACAATAGTTTGACAACCTGCAGATGATTAAGTTGTGGGCATGTTATTGTTCTCAGGAATCTGTCCCGATTCGGTCGACTGTATGCAGTGCACTGACTAGTTTCTGTTTTTACTAGAGAAATACTGCACCAAACACCATAGCTAGATGTAAAATTGCATGACTAAAACCTCAACAAAAATGTCTAACATGAATATCTTTGGACTATTTTGAGGTGACTATTTTGAGGAAGTGGCTATGTTGTTGCTACGGTGACTCAGAAGGGACAAACGATACCTGCCAGGGTACGATATGCGTAACACACCCACATCAAACATCAACCCCAGTTTGTCTTGAGTCATGGCCGCTAGCGTTTCTTAATGGGCAATCTTCAAAACGAGGCCAAATAAGGAAGTTCCGTCGATCTTTAACTGTTTCACTTAGCAAGTTGATGTGTTCATTTAAAATGTTCTTTGACAGTCCGTAGTCCGTACCAAGTTTCCTTCCGACACGTGTCGGGCCTTGCCTCAAGATGTACACAAGACATATTCCAAAGTAAGATCTATTATTCATTTGACTGGGAAGGAAATATGGTTGTCATTGCCAAAGACCCCAACCTTGTGCAGTAAGGTGGTGTCTGAAAAACCTGCACTAGAAGAACCGTAACAAACCCGTCTTGAAATAGATGGTATCAAGGCGTGTTGTGTTGGAAAGTCTTTGTGGTCGTTCCTCTCTTCAACATGTATTATTCCATTCTTTCATTCCCCGCCCCACTCATTCTCTTTATTACTTCTTCTCGCCAATCTTCTCCTCTGTAACTGAAGCTTTTGGCAGCCCGTCCCGGCGTTCATTATCATTACCCGGTGTGGATGAAATGTGATCTGTGTTTTGCTGGTAGAGACCTCCGCTGTTGTGGCCCTCGCCTCTGGAGGAAAGGTAGCATCACGGGGATCGTCGGATTTCACCCACGGCTCAGTGTCAAAAGCCACAGAATGAGAAGGAGGTGGAGAGGAAATGATTCCCTCCGCATTCCTGCAGTAATTTGAGGACAGTCTCTCCTCCTTGCTTTCTCCTTACTTCCTGGTGTTTACAGCTGGGCTAGGCTAGCTGTAGTAGGACTAGTTATTATGTTCATTCACTAGGAGAGGTTCCCATGTCTTTCTCCTTACTGCCTGGTGTTTACAGCTGGGCTAGGCTAGCTGTAGTAGGACTAGTTATTATGTTCATTCACTAGGAGATGATCCCATGTCTTTCTCCTTACTGCCTGGTGTTTACAGCTGGGCTAGGCTAGCTGTAGTAGGACTAGTTATTATGTTCATTCACTAGGAGAGGCTCCCATGTCTAACTCCTTACTGCCTGGTGTTTACAGCTGGGCTAGGCTAGCTGTAGTAGGACTAGTTATTATGTTCATTCACTAGGAGAGGCTCCCATGTCTTTCTCCTTACTTCCTGGTGTTTACAGCTGGGCTAGGCTAGCTGTAGTAGGACTAGTTATTATGTTCATTCACTAGGAGAGGCTCCCATGTCTTTCTCCTTACTGCCTGGTGTTTACAGCTGGGCTAGGCTAGCTGTAGTAGGACTAGTTATTATGTTCATTCACTAGGAGAGGCTCCCATGACGCAGGTCTCTTTTCCATATGACACTGCTGCCCAACTTGGCGTATACAGCTAAAGCATACAGCGAGGGGGAAAAGTATTTGATCCCCTGCTGATTTTGTACGTTTGCCCACTGACAAAGAAATTATCAGTCTATACATTTAATGGTAGGTTTATTTGAACAGTGAGAGACAGAATAACAACAACAAAAAATCCAGAAAAACGCATGTCAAAAATGTTATGAATTGATTTTCATTTTAATGAGGGAAATAAGTATTTGACCCCTCTGCAAAACATGACTTAGTACTTGGTGGCAAAACCCTTGTTGGCAATCAAAGGTCAGAAGTTTCTTGTAGTTGGCCACCAGGTTTGCACACATCTCAGGAGGGATTTTGTCCCACTCCTCTTTGCAGAACTTCTCCAAGTCATTTAAGGTTTCGAGGCTGACGTTTGGCAACTCGAACCTTCAGCTCCCTCCACAGATTTTCTATGGGATTATGGTCTGGAGACTGGCTAGGCCACTCCAGGACCTTAATGTGCTTCTTCTTGAGCCACTCCTTTGTTGCCTTGGTCGTGTGTTTTGGGTCATTGTCATGCTGGAATACCCATCCACTACCCATTTTCAATGCCCTGGCTGAGGGAAGGAGGTTCTCACCCAAGATTTGACGGTACATGGCCCCGTCCATCGTCCCTTTGATGCGGTGAAGTTGTCCTGTCCTCTTAGCAGAAAAACACCCCCAAAGTATAATGTTTCCACCTCCATGTTTGACAGTGGGGATCGTGTTCTTGGGGTCATAGGCAGCATTCCTTCTCCTCCAAACACGGCGAGTTGAGTTGATGCCAAATAGCTCCAATTTGGTCTCATCTGACCACAACACTTTCACCCAGTTGTCCTCTGATTCATTCAGATGTTCATTGGCAAACTTCAGACGGGCATGTATATGTGCTTTCTTGAGCAGGGGGACCTTGCGGACGCTGCAGGATTTCAGTCCTTCACGGCGTAGTGTGTTACCAATTGTTTTCTTTGTGACTATGGTCCCAGCTGCCTCGATCATTGACAACATCCTCCCATGTAGTTCTGGGTTCATTCCTCACCGTTCTCATGATCATTGCAACTCCAGGAGGTGAGATCTTGCATGGAGCCCCAGGCCGAGGGAGATTGACAGTTCTTTTGTGTTTCTTCCATTTGCAAATAATTGCACCAACTGTTGTCTCCTTCTCACCAAACTGCATGGCGATGGTCTTGTAGCCCATTCCAGCCTTGTGTAGGTCTACAGTCTTGTCCCTGACATCCTTGGAGAGCTCTTTGGTCTTGCCCATGGTGAAGAGTTTGGAATCTGATTGATTGATTGCTTCTGTGGACAGGTGTCTTTTATACAGGTAACAAGCTGAGATTAGGAGCACTCCCTTTAAGAGTGTGCTCCTAATCTCAGCTTGTTACCTGTATAAAAGACACCTGGGAGCCAGAAATCTTTCTGATTGAGAGGGGGTCAAATACTTATTTCCCTCATTAAAATGCATGTGTTTTTCTGACGTGCCTTTCTGGATATTTTTGTTATTCTGTCTCTCACTGTTCAAATAAACCTACCATTAAAATTATAGACGGACCATTTCTTTGTCAGTGGGCAAATGTACAAAATCAGCAGGGGATCAAATATCTTTTTCCCTCACTGTAAGGCCAATTGGAAAAAGATTTTCGCCCTATGAAAATACAGCTGAAAGAGGCAATTAACGACTGAGGTTCCTGTTGAACTATTATGTATATTGCCCAAACTAATAACCTCACTGATTTAAATAAAACATAAAAAATGACCTGATATCGAAAAGGTCAACATTAAGTCACGTGGCCTTTCTGTTCACTGTTGACTAATAGGTTTTACACACACATTACATACATGGTTTTAATGCCCTTGCATTAAGGCTTTTATAACCCCTTACACCTTTAGCTTGGCACCCCCATGATCCAGACTGTGGTTTTGAGTCGGGGAAAATATCTTGACTTCTGCTATGTCATGACTACCAAGCCTGAGTAACACGACAACAGACTGGCGGCGGAATGCGTCACCTCTCACAGTTAGACCTGGGTTCAAATACTATTTGAAATCTTTTAAATACTTTGAGTGTTTGCTAGAGTGCCAGGTGCGTGGCGTTTGCACTTCGACCGTTGGTTCCTTTGGAACAGGCAAGCTCAGTCAAGCACGGGTACAGTATTTGAAATTATTTCAAATAGTATGTGAACCCAGGTCTAGTGCACGCACCTAGGTCATGTTGGGTGTGACCTGACAAGAACTTGCTTATTATTCAGTGGTTAGGCTCTCACCTACCTGCTCTTTTACCTTTTATTGCTGTGTGTTTTTAGTAAATAGCCTACAGCTGTGAGAACACGTCTGCCCTGCCTGGAGAAATACCAGACCTCCCAAAGATCACTCCTTTACAGGGAACTCTCTGTTATGAGGACATGACCAGGGATCTTACGCCACTAAGCCTAGACTGTTATGGTAGAAGAGTCAGAGCTCAGAAGACATTGTCCTCCATACCGGGTCAAAAAAAAGTTAGGTAAATAAATCACATTTTATTTGTCACGTGCTGAATACAACACGTGTATGACTACAGGTGTATGTTTTACCGTGAAATGTCTACCTGCACACATCATGGTACGTTAAGGGCTTGTAACAAAAATACACTCCCTTTGATCCAAACCTTCTAAAGCCATCCTGTACATGCTCATACATTGTTTGCGATGTCTACTGTCCCCCGTTGGTCAAGGTGGTTCACTGTTGATAGACGTGTAGGAATAGTTTGTTTTATAAGTGGAGATTCCTCCTTGTCCCATGGCCCTCATTGGGGCCTGGACTTGTTTAGTAAACACAGACCTCAGTCCAGTTACCGTGCATTAAAAAAACGAATTCAAGGAGCAGCAAAAGGGCTGGGCCCGTATTCACAAAGCATCTGATCTACGATCAGGTCCCTCGGTTTTATTCATTAGTCAAAAACTAGGCCATTAGCACTCGTACTCTGAGACGCTTTTGTGAATACAGGCCCTGGCTAGGTTCAGTCTAGCACATCTGGAAACTGTCTGGGAATTACACACACATCAAATCAGACGTTGTCTGCGTTACAGACGTTACAGTACATCTGTCTTGGCAGCCTTGCGGCATTTTTCTGAAGTAGGATGTTTGTTGACGTATTGCATAGGCCTGTGTTTGTGTGCATGATGTACTTTTCTCTTCTTTAGTCCGGTGTGTGCGCACGTGCGTAGAGCCGCCTGTTTGCCACTCGAGAGACCCTGCGCTGTTGATTTGAAGTGTGTATGGCTCTCAGATTGCCTCAGCAGCCTCATGGTGTGGGTGGCATGGTCCTTGTAAGGAGAGAGTGTTAGTTTGTTTCTATGGCATCTTCCACCCATGTATAGTGATGTTACTTTACCCACTAAGAAGGACCGTAGCCCCCGGAGATTGAGTGTGTGTTTTCTGATGCCTTGCGTTCAGCATATAGATTTACTGTAGTTCCCAGTAGCTTATTTTCTTTGGATTATCCCCAAACTTGCCTCGTTGTGTGGTTGATAATGTGTACTGATTATTCTGGGTCATGTCGTAACTTATTTCCTCTACGGAGAACAATCTAGCGCTTCATAGGACTGTGAAGCTGATTGGCCTGTCACGTCAGGTGTTCAAAGAAAGCCTGTCACAAACCTGTTAATAACACAAAGAAAGCACATTAAAGGCCAAGTGCAGTCATTTTGGACACCTACTCATTCAAGGGTTTTTCTTTATTTTAACTATTTTCTACAATGTATAATAGTGAAGACATCGAAACTATGATATAACATATGGAATCATGTAGTAAACATTTCAAAATAGGTTTGAATGAGTAGGTGTGTCCATGCGCGCGCACATACTTCATTCACACGGAGGAGTACCGGAATAGTACCGTGAAAATGATAACGGCCTTTTTAGTGTAAGATCTGTTTGAAAAGACCATCTGAAATTTCAGCCTTTTTTGGTGGAGAACATTTTTTTGGCCTTCCTGGTGCCGTCAACATATGGCCGTAGACCATTAAAGAGTTACAAACCTCTCTGCCAATAACCGCTCATTTCAGTTTGCATACTGGTGTGATTGGTATAAGGATGCCTAGTGTAACCCATGTCATGTTTTTGTCCCTTAATGCATCCTCCTTCCCTTTATACACTGTCTTCATTCAACAAAGGACTTTGAATAAACTCTGTCTGGAATTTTAACTTTCTCTTGGTTAATTCCCTCCACTAGCTTCTGTCCAGTCCAGCTATAATGCCTGTTTGTTGTGCTGGCCAAGGTCACTGGACAAGGTAACGGCGTCAAAATCAGGGGCTACCTGTGTCTTGGCTAGGGCTGTGACTGTCATGAAATTTTGAATGGCTGTAATTGGCCAGCCAAATGACCACAGTAACTGCAATAACCGTTCAAATAGCTATTTATTAAAACATTTTGATGTGGATGCACATTTTCTCCTCTCCTCCGTTCCTGACTGCATGTGCTGCCATAGAAGTAGAATGAACGGATCGGGTGTCCCCATTTCAAGTCAATGATGGCATAATGGGTGGGTAGACTGACAAGGAGTAAAGCAGGAAGTGTACCCATCAATATGTCCTGTGAGTTGTTGATTCAACTCAACTGACATTACAAAAAATATGTTCCATTGCATGAGCCACATCAGTTAGCATCATTTGAATGGACATTCTACATTTCCATAAATTATTGCAAGACCATACCAGGCAGCCATTGTGAGTGTACCCATGAGTTTACAAGTCAAAATTGACACACGAATGCCCGGCTATCCAGTCTTCAGTCAGCTGTTCATTCTGCAAACAAAATATTGTATTGCATAATTTTTTTAAATAAACTGTAATGGTTATTTAATTTCATCTGTAACCGTTGGTTACATGGTTATATGGTAGTTTTCTCCTAGCTGGTACAATGACTGCCCCTCACATTGTAGCCACGGAGGTTCAAGGCCGACCATGGTACTGCACGCATTGTTAGCAGAAAACAGCATCCCTCATTAGGGTGAATTTAAAAAACGTTTGTCTTTAAAAAAAGAATGTATTTACACAATCAGTACCAATAATTGCTTCTAATAAACCAAATGTATGTCTTTTGAACTGATTATTTTAAAATCACACAGAAGTTATAATGATCATTTAGTTGCTAATGGCAGCCTGCAGGACGCCGGTCGGCCTTCACTTTGAGTTACTTGATGAGAGTGGGCAGCACTGAGCTAGCCTGCAACGTCACTTCCTGGAGTAGTTCTAACGGCGCATGTTATGTCTCCAGGAGACGCCATCTTAACAGACTTAACTTGGCTTCAATGCGCTATTGAGTCTTCACATGGGTGTGAGTGGTGTCACGTGATCGATGGCTTTGTAAATGCGTACATACATACACCCCTAGTCTTGGCCCATCTGTTTCACCTCCGTGTGTGTGTGTGTGCCTGAGCAGCTCTAAGCATGTGCCTTGGCCAGGTGTCCTCCATCTGGATGACAGTGTGTCTGGGGATACTTCAGCTCCTCTACAGTCTAACCTGGATTAGCCAGAGCCCAGGCTGGGGTTGGATACTGCTGGGTGATTGGCCTCTAGACTAACCACCTGTTAATAAGTGAGGTCTTCCTGGGATCCAGTTAGGCGTTTGGCTGATTTCCCATCATTGGGTGACCCATACTATGCTATGCTGCCTCTGATGTTTTCTCTTCACATTGTCCAGCTATGGTGGATGTGGTAACCAGGTCAGCCCAATATGGCTGGGTTTGCCTTCGTAGTGTGCAATGGTCACAGTACACAACCAGGTTGAAGTTGAGGCTCATTATGACCATAGACGGAGTCCCTATGAACGAAGTATCCCACCAAGAGCTGCTTTGGCTGCAGTTGTCTCCCGGTCTCCCTCTCCCGTAGCGTGTATAGCCTGCCAGGTTTCTCTTGAGGCCTGAAGTGAGTAATGCTCTTCTAAAGATGTACAGTACTCAACTGGAAACCAATGCGGGTTAATGAGATGTAGCCAGGCTGATTTGACTGAGGTTAAATTACTTTAATTAAATAAGCAAATCGTCTGCGTTTTGACTGCATTTCGAGGACACACACAATCGCATGTGGCAAGTGAATGTTGTTGAATTAGTGTTGTTAAATAGGGTAATAGGTAGGCCTACATTTCGAAAACCTTCTTGGGTAAGAGAATGTTGTATTCATCTCTGGCTATGTCGTTCTACACCCTAATGCTTCTCACCCAGGGTTTAACAGAATGTCTTGACAATGGACCAAGATTCTAGAACTCATTGCAAGTCTTCTGTTGGCAGTCTTTGAATTCTACAGACTACAGCTGACCTGGACAGGAGTCTACTATCTCTGTACTGTGTTGACACGCACGCGTGCACGTCCGTCTGTCTCCGGGAATCCTCTGAGCTGTTCCTAGAAAGTGCTCCTTGTTATCCACCTGATATTGTGGTCACGATGTCAGCCTGTTGGTTTATGGAACTCCAAGCTTGGCAGCATGTGTTACAGGCCTGTTGAGAGGAGAAGGGGAGAGAACTTCTCTATTTTGGACCGTACAACCTTTCACGCAGTGCACTTTGTCCTAGTACTTCTCTCTGGCCAACTGCGACCATAACAAGGAAAGGTCTACTGCTTGCACTCACAAAAACCCTCCCTGGTCAATGTGGAAGCCTGCATCTCCACTTTCGATTCCACTGACTCTCTGTTAGTGGGTCACTCTGAATGTGTGTGTGTGTGTACGTACTTGTTGCCATTCTGAATCAAAGTGACTTTGATTTGATACATGCTGCGCTCTGCTTTGAATCAGATTCTGAAATTACACAACGACTCAACACCGCATGCTTCCCTCCTGCTGGGGAGACATGCTTCAGCTTCATTCAATGACAGATTTTTCTACGAGAGAACAAATCAATAGGGATTCAATAGAACCAGTATACAGGGACTCTCAATAGACTTTTGTGATGTATTTTGTGATGCCTGTGGCTGTCTATAAGACCACATGTTGTCATTGAAGAACGAGGGCCGACTCGTCCTGCAACCGGTGTACCTTTTTAACCTATTGTTCAGCTTTTTTCCGACAGCACTCTCTTTGTGCTCACTTTAACAGCACTATTAGAGTCAGACCAAACTGACGGTGAACAGCAGTCACCCCCGCCAACACTCTGTTTTGTAATATAAATATTAACGTCTGGCCTGGCGAGCAGCTGACGTCAACGGAAGGCTGTAGATGATCTTGGCACTGTCTGGGAATCTTTTCTCTCTTCATGTCCAACAATACATATTTGACCCCGATATATTCAATGTTATCTTTGGATGGTTTGCAATATTTTTTCCTTGTCGACGGTGATCCTGGTATGTTGGACTCTGAACTTTGGAGCAATGACTTCATGTGGTCATTCCCAAGTTTTTATCTTTCTGTATTTTATTTCTATAAATAGAAAATGGAAATGGATCCAGTTGTCGTTTTGACTACAAACTGTCATCTGAAAACAGGAAAGGAATGATGGGAAAGGTGAAACCTGTGAAATAAGATGGATTTGCTCATTCTCTTACTATCAGCAGCTCAAGTTTATTTGGCCTCTGGGCTCAACGATGAGATGAACAGAGTTTCTGTTCCACAGCTGGGTGGTATGATGATGGTCTTGTTCTCGCGCTCTCTCTCTTGGTCTCTTTCGCTCTCCCTCTTTCTCTCTCGTGCTCCCATCTCTCTCGTGGTCTCGTTCTCTCGCGCTCCCTCGGGGGCTCTCTCTCTCTTTCTCTTTTTTTTGTTCTTTCTTGTGCTGTCTCAGTCTCGGTGTGTGTCTGGAACCTCTCACCAGAATCTGTAAACATCTCCCAGCTGCTGTGCTGCCAAGTTACATAATGGAGCTACAAACTAACCTTGACTTCCCTCTCTCGTCTCCTATAATTCCATAGGCTCCTGGGAGTCATAAACCAACTGCTTTCTTGATGTAAAAAGATCTGATTGTTCAATAGACTAATTAGTGTAAAAAATATCAGAATTGAGTTGCCTGTCTAAACGCAGCCACAGTGATCTGCTGTCTCAAACATGCACACTCACTCCTGTCTCACTGTGATCCACTGTTAACCAGCTGAATAGTCTGCCTCTGCTATTCTCAATGTCTTTCCCAGGACTCCTGTCCGGCTCTGTCTGGTGTTAACACCCAGTTAGCCAACAGCAAGCCCTGGCCTGTTCCCTTGGCACTGTCCATTTTCCTAGTGCTGTTGTGATGGGATAGCCTGTCATATCTAGAGGTTATTTTCTAGGCACTGGCAGCCGCTCAGAGGTAGAAACCGACGGGATTTGGAAGCCGATAACTGTGCCTCGTACAACTGGTCTGCCTTGCCAAAAGATCCCCAGTGGCTGCTCAAGTTACATGTTGACTTTTGCCCGACTTCAGCTCCGACCACTTCCCATATCAAACTGCACTTTTTTTGTCTGTCTCAAACCAAATTGGTCCAAATTGGTCCATGAAGAAACTAACTTGACCAGCGAACCAAATTAGAGTAGCCTGACCCAGCTCGTGTTCTTGTCTTCTCTTTCAACTGGGTGGAAAGTTGAACACTTTACCATACGGACTGGGTTAGGGTCACCAGAGGGGTTCGAGAAACTCAGAGAACCTGGGGGATGCATCATAGTGGCTGTCCAACAGCAACTGCCGGTCTGCTTCCGACGGTTAACAGCAAGGCCCTCGTCTACGCACGCTATGGGAAGAGAGCTCTTATCTGATAGAGTTGCCTTGTTGAGAATGTCGTCAGTGTTTCCGTAGCATAATGGTTTTTATGCCAAACAACCGTCCGCCAGTACTGATTTCAGGAGGTTTTGCCTAGTTGATTATGGCAACCGACTGCAGTATGAAAAGGGAACATGCAAGAGTGACATGACATGCACATCCCAGACTTACCAAACCATATACTGCAGATAAGACAAGGGAAGACCTGCACACTGTATAGCCGAATGCTGCTTTCCTGCTGCACGAGATTACCCAGCCTGTAGGGCCTAGGCCCTAAGTGTGCAGCTGCCCCTTGTGAATGAATGGCTGATTACTAAATGTTAATGCGCCACTATCAGCGGGTAAATCCATCTGCCTCACGGGTGCAGTGGTGACACACTGTTTGTTGCATGTTGACACGGGTGTATTCAGCCGGTCTGTTCCTGTCTGGGTTTTTGACTTCTAGTCTACCTGTTGTTTTTTATTCTCTAGCTTTCTCCCGGAAGGAATTCCCCACACCTTCGGTGTCAGAAAGATCAAGGAACACCCTGGGTGTCTTCCTTGATGGGCAATAGGGTGCCATTTCTGACGCACCCCTGTTACTTCGTATAGCCACTGTAGAAGTAAAGTAGTGATTTAATTAAGGTGTAGGGTCATGTTATGTAGTCGAGTTGTAAGGCCTCACCTTCACATGGGAATGTTCACCTATACATCGTAGATCCTAGATTGCCCGTTTCCTGCTACATACGGCTCTGTATTTCTTTGCATAGCTCTCTGTCTGTACAGTGGGGCAAAAAAGTATTTCGTTAGCCACCAATTGTGCAAGTTCTCCCACTTAAAAAGATGAGAGGCCTGTAATTTTTAACATAGGTACACTTCAACTATGACAGACAAAATGAGAAAAATAATCCAGAAAATCACATTGTAGGATTTTTATGAATTTATTTGCAAATTATGGTGGAAAATAAGTATTTGGTCACCTACAAACAAGCAAGATTTCTGGGTCTCACAGACCTGTAACTTCTTCTTTAAGAGGCTCCTCTGTCCTCCACTCGTTACCTGTAATAATGGCACCTGTTTGAACTTGTTATCAGTATAAAAGACACCTGTCCACAACCTCAAACAGTCACACTCCAAACTCCACTATGGCCAAGACCAAAGAGCTGTCAAAGGACACCAGAAACAAAATTGTAGACCTGCACCAGGCTGTGAAGACTGAATCTGCAATAGGTAAGCAGCTTGGTTTGAAGAAATTAACTGGGGGAGCAATTATTAGGAAATGGAAGACACAATACCACTGATAATCTCCCTCGATCTGGGGCTCCATGCAAGATCTCATCCCGTGAGGTCAAAATGATCACAAGAACGGTGAGCAAAAATCCCAGAACCACACGGGGGGACCTAGTGAATGACCTGCAGAGAGCTGGGACCAAAGTAACAAAGCCTACCATCAGTAACACACTACGCCGCCAGGGACTCAAATCCTGCAGTGCCAGATGTGTCCCCCTGCTTAAGCCAGTACATGTCCAGGCCCGTCTGAAGTTTGCTAGAGAGCATTTGGATGATCCAGAAGAAGATTGGGAGAATGTCATATGGTCAGATGAAACCAAAATATAAATTTTTGGTAAAAACTCAACTCGTGTTTGGAGGACAAAGAATGCGGAGTTGCATCCAAAGAACACCATACCTACTGTGAAGCATGGGGGTGGAAACATCTTTGAGGCTGTTTTTCTGCAAAGGGACCAGGACGACTGTAAAGGAAAGAATGAATGGGGCCATGTATCGTGAGATTTTGAGTGAACCTCCTTCCATCAGCTAGGGCATTGAAGATGAAACGTGGCTGGGTCTTTCAGCATGACAATGATCCCAAACATACCGCCCGGGCAACGAAGGAGTGGCTTCGTAAGAAGCATTTCAAGGTCCTGGAGTGGCCTAGCCAGTCTCCAGATCTCAACCCCATAGAAAATCTTTGGAGGGAGTTGAAAGTCCGTGTTGCCCAGCAACAGCCCCAAAACATCACTGCTCTAGAGATCTGCATGGAGGAATGGGCCAAAATACCAGCAACAGTGTGTGAAAACCTTGTGAAGACTTACAGA
Source organism: Oncorhynchus nerka (assembly GCF_034236695.1). Lineage (NCBI taxonomy): Eukaryota > Metazoa > Chordata > Actinopteri > Salmoniformes > Salmonidae > Oncorhynchus > Oncorhynchus nerka. The sequence continues at coordinate 28,011,905 of NC_088413.1, read as the reverse complement.
AAACATTTGACCTCTGTCATTGCCAAGAAAGGGTATTTAACAAACTATTGAGAAACTTTTGTTATTGACCAAATACTTATTTTCCACCATAATTTGCAAATAAATTCATTAAAAATCCTACAATGTGATTTTCTGGATTTTTTTTTCTCATTTTGTCTGTCATAGTTGAAGTGTACCTATGATGAAAATTACAGGCCTCTCATCTTTTTAAGTGGGAGAGCTTGCACAATTGGTGACTGACTAAATACTTTTTTGCCCCACTATCTCTATGTAAGTCCAGAGTGTGTGACTTATTCACTGCCTTAAGGCGTCTTTGTGCATTTGTTTCCTTTGTGTTATCGCCCTGTTTGAGTCTATGTTGTGACTAACTGGGCCCGTCTGTGGGAGAGTGGAGGTGTGCTGTATCTGTTATGGGATCTGGTTTTCAGGGGGATAAACTGAGATACCAGGATGAGACCAAAACACATGGAACTGAGAGACCCCTAGAGCCCTGAGAGAGGGGAGATCATTACTTTCTCTCACCCCAGACGGCCCTGTGGCATGTTGACTCTGTGATGACCTCAGATTGTTTAACACACGATGCACTGACATCCCCTTCTCTCTACTCAGCCTCCACTGACAGCCCTAACAGAGGGGCCAGGCCGGGAGAGGAGAGGAGAGCAACCCCCAGTGTGGCCTGACCGAGAGACTCGTGAGTAACCGCTTCACTTCCTCTCCCTGGAGATTGGGGAGGGAGGGTGGGTGTGGTGGATTTTTCCATGATCACCAGCTGCATACCTTTATGCACAGTACAGATGTTAAGTGTGTATGTGCACTGTGTGGAGCTGACAAAGAGAATCCTAACTGCTTCACTTACGCTCCCATGGGAATGGGGGGGTTGAGGCGTGTGTGTGTTTCTTTTGGGTTGAGGCTACAGGAAACGAGAGATATTTAATAGCTAGCTAATTAGACTCCTTTCTTTCTCCTTCATTGACTTTTCAGGGGAGGCTTAATGCTCAATTAAGCTTCCCCCTTTTTAGGTTGTGATTTATCCCTCCCTCCCTCCTGTCTTTTCACTATCTTAGTATTCATGACTGCCTTTCCACTGTGTGGCCATTTTACCACGACTTCATTCTGCTTTCAACTGTGAGCCTACTCGACAGCGCCTCGTGATTTACCTCCTGCCCCCCATCTCCTCCAGTACAGAGATATCCTGATACGTTATTACAGCCTCTTTATGTTACTGAGGACTGCTTCTGTTATGCTTAGTCTCTAGTTGAGAGAATAAAATCAACACTAACCTGTACCTTTGTTCCCATAACTTCCATATAGGGATATCAAACAATATTTAACCCTAATATGACGAGTCACTCCAACATTTGACTACTTTTCACATTGCGACATATCCAAAGGGACAGTTAGCTTACAGTATACTGTATAGGTTAACCTCTTGCTTCTACTTGGGACGCTTGCGTCCCAACTAGAGCTCTGGAAATGCAAATGCGCTACGCTAAATGCTAATAGTATTAGTTAAAACTCAAAAGTTCATTAAAATACACATGCAGGGTATCAAATTAAAGCTACACTCGTTGTGAATCCAGGCAACAAGTCAGATTTTTAAAATGCTTTTCGGCGACAGCATGAGAAGCTATTATCTGATAGCATGCACCAATACACTACAACACAAAAGCACAGCAGGGGACGTAAACAAAATAATTAGCATTTCGGCATTACACAAACCGCACAATAAAATAGAAAACAGTCATTACCTTTCACCATCTTCTTTGTTGGCACTCCTAGATGTCCCATAAACACTATTGGGTCTTTATTTCGATTAAATCGGGCCATATAAAGCCAAGATATCGTTATATGTAGACTGTGTGATAAACGAAAAAAACAGCGATTTCACAACGTAACGTCATTTTTTTAAATTCAAAAAGTAGACGATAAACTTTCACAAAACACTTCGAAATACGTTTGTAATGCTACTTTAGGTAATAGTAAACGTTAATAAGCGATAAAAATCATCCTTAGGCGATGTAAAGATCATTAGCTGTCGTCTTGGAAAAAATTTCACGAGAGAGCTCTTCCGGAATGATCTGGGCGGAGACCGGAGGTAAGTGGTGCCCCTGTTTCGGTTCAACCAAGAATCAAAGATGATTCAATTCACAAGACTCTAGACAACATGGGGATGCTGTGGGAGTTGAATGCTCGGTCTTATCTAATTCGGCTCACTGTTAACAATTGCTGGAAGTGGCGCAAGGATATTTATTTCCATTTTCTGTGATCAGGTTTTCCTGCGCTTTCCGATGTAACGCACGTTATGTTATAGCCACAGTCGTGATTTAACCAGTTTTAAAAACGTCCGAGGGTTTCCTATCCACACATTCTAACCATATGAACGTACTATATTCCTGGCATGAGTAGCAGGGCGCTGAAATGTTGCGCGATTTTTAACAAAATGTTCAAAAAAGTAGAGGGTCGACTTAAGAGGTTAACACCAGAAGGCTAGCCTAGCCTGTAACATCAAAATGAGCCTACCAAGTTTGAACATTAGTTGCGAGAGTTGGGTCCTGCTCTTAGACCTGCTCTGACAATAAATTTACAGTGATACTTCAAGATTTTGGCAATGCTTCTCCAGGGTCTGATGAATTCATGGATACCATTTTTATGTCTTTGCGAGCAGCTTGAAGGAAGTTGCTAACTAGCGTCAGTGAAATGACTGGAAGTCTATGGGGATCTGCTAGCTAGCATTCTTAGACTTAAGTATTAAATAGACTTCCAGTCATTGCGCTAACGCCAGTTAGCAATTACGCTACTTAGCAACTTCCTTCAAACCACTCGCAGAGACATACATGTGTATCTACGAGTTCATCAGACTCTGAGAAAGTAGATAAAGGGCCTCATAGCCAAAATCCCGAAGGATCCCTTTGACTACCAGGGTAAGCAGTTCATTGTTTAACAGCATCCTCTGGCAGGCTCCCCCTGAACCATTTGAAGAGGTTTATTGTACCATATCTCTCCTCAGAAAGCGTTAGCCATGTGTCGTTCCTCCGGAATGGAAGGGAACAATGTCGAAAGAGGGAGAGAAATGATACACGGGGAGGGAGGGAGGGAGGGAGGGAGAGAGAGAGGGAGGGAGGGAGGGAGGGAGGGAGAGAGAGAGGGAGGAGAGAGAGGGAGGGAGAGAGGGAGAGAGGGAGGGAGGGAGGGAGAGAGGGATGAGCGCAGGAGGGTGAGGTGAGCGCAGGCGGGAGTGGAGTGAGATCCACCCTCCCGGAATGAACAGGGGAGTGGAGTGAGATCCACCCTCCCGGAATGAACAGGGGAGTGGAGTGAGATCCACCCTCCCAGCCTTTCTCATTGTTCTCAGTGATAGAGACAGGAAGCCTCACATTCACACTTCTGCGTCAGGGGAGTTTATTTTAATTTTATAACTACCAATGAAGAAACAGGAGGTTTATTAACTTTGAAGCGTCGCTGTCGGTGTTGCTCAGGTTCATCTGTGGGCAAATAGGGAGGGAACCTCGAGGGGATGAGATCACTAATGAGGAGTAGTGTGTGTGTGTGTGTCTGTCCCACTGTTGGAGCAAAGGCGCATAGAAGCAATGCCTTTCCTGTGCACATGCATGCACAATTGTTTCGGTAAAAACTTTAATTAATTTGAAGTAGGCGTTCACCATCTTTGTTTCCTGATGTGTATTCCCCAGTTTGAAAGTGGATTCTCATATCGGCCTCTCCCCAGCCACTTAAGATTAATGAAAGAGCAAATATGTGAATTCATGCAGAATGGGTTCACCTTTTAGTATGCTTGTATCTGTCCGATGTGCGTGTGTGCTGTGGGGAGCTCTACCTCCTTACAGACGAAAGTGCAGCCAGCATAGACCCTGAATAATTCATTGCTGGCACGCTTTTGTGAATTAAAGGTAAAGCGATTGGATAGCATACAGAGAGCCTCGTACGGGGTGCTCTCTCTGCTAAATATTTAAAGGGATGGTCCTGACTGCTAACCCCAGCCAGTCAGTCACCTCTTTAGGCTATATTGCCTTCTAAAACTACAATTCTGAGGCTCTCTGACGGTTTTCTAATGTGACACTATACCCGGGGGTGTTAATAATGGGTGGGTTTGGATTGGAATCCCAGGGGAGCACAGTCTTCATTCTTCCAATGCAGTTTCCTCAGGATGCTAGCTGGATGTTACCTCAACCCAAGCTAAGGTTGATACGTCTGGGCTCACTGGTGAGAAACCGTGTCGAAGCAGGTGAGCGGAGTTAGAGGTGCACACTTGTTTCTTTAAAGAACAGTTGCAATAGAAGTCTGCAAGTTGGGTTGTTTGAATAACATGCTGACTACCCTGGCTACGTGTAGTTGATTTAGTCTGTCCAGCGGCGATCATGACACGCAGGTTAAAATATCAAAACCAACTATATTACTTTGGTGGCAGGTTGAAACACATGAAACGTTCATGGACATTTAACTAAGCTAGCTGTTGCTGGCTAGTTTGTCCTGGGAGATGAACTTTGGGTTGTTATTTTAACTGACATGCTTATGGTCATTGTTTTTAGCGTATTATTTGTAGAATTGTTTTGTGCCCGAGTCGTACAAAATGGTGTGTGCTTCTACTCCAACGAACCTGTTTTTATTTTGTTGTATTTCAAACATCCCCGTGGCCAGTGAGGTTGGCGTGTAAGGCTTTTCACCTTGCCATCAATATTAGAACAGTGTAGGCTACAATGAATGGATGTCACGTCAGCTATCAGTCATCACTTGCTTATTTCAATGATCAAAATACAGTTGTGTGTTTGTGTGTGTGCCCAGATAAGAATGGCTCTAGGTGTTTGTTGCTCTCACACTGTGTGTTTGGTGGCACCGCCTGCTCCCTCTGGTTCTCACACTGCCTGTCTGTGTTTTTATTAAGAGAAACCTTTTGCTGCAGAGTTCCGGCTGCAGGGCTGTTGGTGCCTCTCTCTCTACTGAAGGAAGTAACTTAATTACAGTCTGTAAAGAGGGGGAAGAGCACCCGCTTGGTTACCTCCCCATGTTTGATATAGTAATTAGGTAATATCCACGGGAACTGCTGTGCCCGTCACAACAGGCGCGGTCGCTTTCATCTTTTCCTCAAGGTACAGGGAGGTGCTGGACTTCATTCCTCTGAAAAAAGAAAAAAAGATCTGATTCTTGTTTTCTTTTTAAAGGATGAGCTAGGATGAGCTTCATTCACCTGAAGAGGCAGGTCGTAGTTGGAATTTCAGGCTGTGACGTTTATTTAGAAGAGGTGTGAAGCAGTGGTGTCTGGGAAATGTGGGATCAGTTCCTGGAAGAGGTGAGCATTTCTTCACAAGTACAGACGGAGCACAGGGGGAAGACAAGTAGACCTTGGCTTTGTCATATCCTGAGGTGAAAGCAAGGCACTTTCCACAACAGCAGAGCAGCAGAAGAAAAGAGGTCTGGGATTCAACCAGTCGTTCTTTGTGTCACTCCTTAATCAGTCCCCCAGCGCCCACAACCCACACACATCCCATGTAAATAATTTAAAGGCCCTTTCCTTTTGCCAGCCCAGCAGCCAGGGGAAGAAAATGGCCAGCCCACAATTGATGACACAGGACAGCAGAGGACAGTAGAAATGGCTGCTGATATACTAAGGCTGCACCTGAAATTGCACCCTATTCTCTATGTAGTGCAACACGTTTGACCAGGGCCCGTAGGGCCATTTCAGTTGCACTCTACGGCTTTCAGCAATTGCTAACAGGGTCGGATAGTAAAACAAGCTGCAGATGCCCTCTCTGTTCGTGGCGAGGCGTTAAACAACTTGGAATGGCCGCGTCACGCTGTCAGCTTACATTTGGGCGTAATGAAAGGGCTGCTCGGAGGGTATTTAATCCGCTGCGCTTTTTTTGTTTAACGTTGGAAAAGTTTATCGTTAGTGGATCCATGCAGTGGGAAGAAGACTGGACTGTAAGAAATACTATAACATGTTGAGAGAACCGTCTCCTCTCTTGATGATCTATTGGCCCAACAGAATATAAATGCCTTACAGTTTCCTGTAGGCCCACATCTTAGGTTAGACTGGGATCCTGACTACAATACCACGTGAGGGTAATGTGTTTAAATGGCATTGGAGTAAAACCTGCTGGCCATTTTGTTTCTGCTTTTAGATGTTGCTTCTCTATTGTGGGGAACAGGGGTGAAATGACTCAAACACACACTGTTTTCTGTGGCGTGTTCTTTGCTGTTACTGTGAGAGCTGGGTAGTAGGATGGTGCTGTTTGTAGGTGGCGCTGTGTGTACGTTCCCTCGTCAGAGAAAAAAGGTGGTCACAGTCACACGCTTCAACCCAGTCATTCATGCTTCGGAAGCTCCGGACGAAAACAGGAAACCAGGAAACCACCCTGCACTGTTCTGTTCCTGGGGTGGCAGGAAGCTGTGGCTTACCCAGGCATCGTTCACTCTTGGAGGGCTCACCCTGTCCACCCAGTCCACCCAGAACATTGTTGTTGTTCAGTGTGTCATGCAGGCAGTCAGTGTGACATTCCTTTCTGTTGAAAATAGAAGAGGATAGCCACTTGTCGGCCTGTGGGTTACTCAGCCTAGGCATTTTGGTTTGTTGTTGCTGAGGACGTCATGCAGTCAGTGGGCCTAAATCGGACACATTTCTGTTGAGAATAGAGGAAGTAGTAGTACCTGTGATTCTCATGCTGTAGTGGAGGGGAAGGAATTGTACTGTCTTTCCCCACTAGAGGACAGTCTAGTCAGAGGAAATGGACACTGCCTGGTCAGATGGAGTGGAGAGAATCATCCTTCACTGGCTCCTATTGGGTCTCTCTGTACAATGTCATAGGAGCGGTTACTGTTCGCCAGAGAGATTCCCTGAAAACACGCCACTTCAATACGGCTACAACATTTTAGTTGCAGGTTAGGAGAATAAGGTTAATGCTAGGAAAAGAGTTAGGTTTTAACAAAAAGTCAGTTGGGAGGAGATTAATGATCAAGGAAAAAGGCAGAGATTTTAATGAAGGACCCAGACAGACCTTGCTTGATATAGAACGACGATGGTAATTAGATCATTGAATAATCTGCTTAGAAGTCACTACTTTGTAAAAGGAAAGGTTGGAATGCATGCTTATTCCCCAGGTCCGCAAACGACTCCTAGAAAGTGGGAAAACGCTGGACAAACGCTCTATAAAACGCCTCAATACATCAGGTCCAGTGACACAAGTGGATAATGATTTTGCGTCCAAGGATTTGTGGAGTTTTTAATGCACTCTCACTTTTCTCCATTTTAAAGTCCCTAAGGCCAATCTGGGAATTCCCATGGCTCAATGCAGCGCACCCCTAGCCTGGTGTCCTAGCTGATTTTGCTAGATATTTGGCTGTTTCACTTCCCTTCAGCTCCGAAGCCAGGCTAAGCTCACCCCACCCTAGCCCTATGTTTGGCTGTCTGGTCGGTGGCCGGGCCTGCGGCCAACATCAAGACAAACTGCAGATTTACTGTCCGTCTTTACAACCGCATCACAATTAATACTTGGGATTGGATCATGTCTTTACAGGTGGTTTCCTCCATCAGAAACAAACACAAGACTGTTCAGATGTCCTTGACAAATGCCTGCTTTCTGCCTGGGCTCCTTAATTGACTTAGCAGAGTAAGACTCAGTGGCAATGAAAGTCGCTGTAGGCTAAATGTTGTGAAGGTGTAGTCCTGACATACTGCAGCGCTGCCGTCATGAGCGATGCCAGCCCCCCCCGCGCGCAGACACACCTGTTCCCACAGCCGTGTACTAGTCACCCACAATCCCTCTCTCTCCAGGGATTGAACAAGTCTGATCACACAGGAGGATGATAGTCAGCATCACACAGCCTCCGGCTACTGCAGCTGCACCGTGATTTAAGGACTCCCTAGGTACTACTGCATAGGGGAATTGCACTCACAAAAGTGTCCAAAAGCATTTAGACACATTCAGTGAATGATTTCTGTTATGATGAAAAAAAGACATGCTGCTTTGTAAGGACTCTATGTACTCCCTAGGACAGGCCTCTCCAACCCTGTTCCTGGAGAGCTAGAATCAGGTGCTCTAGATTAAGGTTGGAGTGAAAACCTACAGGACGAAAGCTCTCCAGGAACAGGGTTGGAGTGAACCTACAGGACAGTAGCTCCCCAGGAACAGGGTTGGAGTGAACCTACAGGACAGTAGCTCCCCAGGAACAGGGTTGGAGTGAACCTACAGGACAGTAGCTCTCCAGGAACAGGGTTGGAGTGAACCTACAGGACAGTAGCTCCCCGGGAACAGGGTTGGAGTGAACCTACAGGACAGTAGCTCCCCGGGAACAGGGTAGGAGTGAACCTACAGGACAGTAGCTCCCCGGGAACAGGGTTGGAGTGAACCTACAGGACTGTAGCTCCCCAGGAACAGGGTTGGAGTGAACCTACAAGACAGTAGCTCTCCAGGAACAGGGTTGGAGTGAACCTACAGGACTGTAGCTCCCCAGGAACAGGGTTGGAGTGAACCTACAGGACAGTAGCTCCCCAGGAACAGGGTTGGAGTGAACCTACAGGACTGTAGCTCCCCAGGAACAGGGTTGGAGTGAACCTACAGGACTGTAGCTCCCCAGGAACAGGGTTGGAGTGAACCTACAGGAGAGTAGCTCTCCAGGAACAGGGTTGGAGTGAACCTACAGGACAGTAGCTCTCCAGGAACAGGGTTGGAGTGAACCTACAGGACAGTAGCTCCCCAGGAACAGGGTTGGAGAGCCCTGCCCTAGATCTTACCCTATAGATGAATTATACCCACTCAAGTGTCTGAAGTTCATTTATTCAATGAACAGTTCTGATAACAAAGTTCTGATAGATAGCTAGGCTTCGGAAAAGGTATTTCCATTTGGTAGCGTTAACATGGCAGGTAAAATGAATTTCATATGAAGCCGGAAGGTCAGACACCTGGCTGAGGTGATTATTTTAATGGGTTTATTCCTGTCTGAATCATGTTATGTGGTGTCTACTCTGCATCTTAGTCAAACATATTATACACACACATCAGTAGACTCACAGGTGCTGGGAGAAGATTTAGCCTCGTCTGTAACAAGACTAGAGCCACCATACGAGTAGGGCTGAACTCTAGAAATATAGCTAAGTCCCAAAACGACATGTTTCCAATCTAAAGTTGGTGTATCTGCTCTGTGGTTGTTGCGGGGGAGTGGGTCGGTTGCTTGCTGTGTTGCCGGCTTGGCCCGAGTAGTAAACTACAGCTAATGAACCCATGCTGCTCCAGGCTCCATATGGAGGAGTGACTGCCTCTCATCCTGTACTTGGCAGCACCCACCTCCCTCGCTCCACCCTCCACTCTGGCAGGATTAGACTGTGTGCCAGGTTGCCAGTCCTTTCAGATCAGACTTAAATCTTGACCAGGCAGTATTATGTCATGGGTAAACACTGACACAGTTCCATCTCTCTAAGACTCCTCTTCACTGTTTTGGACGGTTGAGACCGTTTCAGAAGACTGGGAAAGACACAGCTTGTGGTAGACAGGTAGAAGTGGCCTAACAGTGTCACCTTGTGGTGTATTGGTTGTCCGTTGTCTCCACAGTGGGAGGAGCGGTGATGCTTCATCTGGAGTGTCAGCTAACATGGTTTGTGTGAGGTAATTGAATCTGAGGTGCATTAAAGTAGCACTGCCTCACTGTAAATGGTGTGCTGAGATGCCCGCGTCTCGTTGAGCTTGGCTCAGCATTAATGTACGCCCAAGACGCGCGTCTTACGTGTCAAAACTGACTAGTCAGCTCAGAGGCCGACTGAGGTGACAATAGGTACTCAAGCTAGGGCAAGTGATGGAGATGACAAGTGCCAGCTTGTCAGTGACACTCTTGCTTTGCTTTGTTTTATGTGGTGTCCATGTGATTCCGTGGAAATGAAGCCCGTCAACAGCTGATCTTGCCCTGTGCTAAAGTCTGGAATTTCACAAGGAGACTTTAATGTGGTGTGTAGAGGATTTACTGGCTTTCGTCATGAGCCTGGGTTTCTGCTTATCTTTTATTTTACACCCCTTTTTCAGTTCCCTGTTGCTTATTGCGTTTAGTCCTGACACTTGTCATCTCCCCTCAAAGATTTATTTTCAGGGTTGAAGAATCACCCAATGCAATGAATGGGGAAACCTCATCACCTGAACATAGACCTTGCAACTCCAGGCCCAGCCCAGTCTGTACACCATCTGCAGAAGAGGAAAGCTTTTGTAGCCTGGTCTGGCTCCACACAATGGAGCTGTAATTGTATGGTGTTGGCTGTTGGAGGCTAGCCGCTCGTTCCTGATTGCCGGTGACTGATAACTCCGTCAGCCCCTGCTCCTCGCCACACACAATGGATGTTGTGGAAACTAGCCTCCGGTCAAAACAATGGTTGGATTTTCCTGAAGCTGCCGCCTGCCACCTTGTACGCCGTGTGTGTTTCTGTATTTCTTGAACGCTCTCAATAGACGTGGTGACCTTTCTTTAGGCTAATTCGGGGAGAACAGTTGGAGTCGGAGATGTGGCCTTTTTTTTTTAGTGACTGCGTGGCTGCCTCTTCCGCCTCGCAAGTGTTTATGTTTAGGCTAAACGATCCTAGACTGCACTAAAAGCCTTGCCTCCACATCCTGGCTGCAGAAATATAAACGGGATCCTTTTAAAGTACAGTCTAATGTGCTTTCCTTCACTCACTCCAACTATAAGCAAAGAAAATCCAGTTAGTTCCCCTTTCATCCCGTTCAGTCCATCTCTCCCTCTCTTCCCCCTTTCATCCCGTTCAGTCCATCTCTCCCTCTCTTCCCCCTTTCATCCCGTTCAGTCCATCTCTCCCTCTCTTCCCCCTTTCATCCCGTTCAGTCCTTCTCTCCCTCTCTTCCCCCTTTCATCCCGTTCAGTCCATCTCTCCCTCTCTTCCCCCTTTCATCCCGTTCAGTCCTTCTCTCCCTCTCTTCCCTCTGAAAACCTCCCCCGGTACTGTGGTGCAGCGAGCCACTCCGCCCCAGGGATCAATATGGAAGCCGGGAGCTGACGCAGTGAAAAGCAATATTTATAAATCATGAACTGGACGTTCATTCACCCGTTCTCTCGTTCTCTCTAGAGGAAAATAACAAAATGCTCAAATAGGGGATTATTGAACCCAGAATAATAATGGTGTGCTGAGGTGTACACAGTCTTGTCTTTCCTGCACGGTAGCCTGCATCAGCCATGCAGAACTAACCAAGGGAGAGAGAGAAGGGTCTGTATCGTTGTTGCCAAGTTTTGAAGTTTCCTAAGTGGCTTTTTGTTCCCTCTGAGCAGAGTGACTGAGAATCACAAGGACAGAGACCTTTTTAATGATTGCTTTGCATAGAGAAATTGTGACTGGAGAGTTGAGGAAAATAACTTTGTTCTCTCCACTCAAACGAAAGCGGTTTCTGTTTTTGTGATGTTTACATGTGTCATATTTGTTTGAACAGCTGGTTGTGGTCTTACTGTTTTTCTCATGCTACATCTGGATCTTTTTGATTTAAACAGCCTCTTTTCATTTCAGGATGTCTCTGGGCACACTGTTCCAGGCAGTAGGCTTGTTGATTTAAACAGCCTCTTTTCATTTCAGGATGCCTCTGGGCACACTGTTCCAGGCAGTAGGCTTGTTGATTTAAACAGCCTCTTTTCATTTCAGGATGTCTCTGGGCACACTGTTCCAGGCAGTAGGCTTGTTGATTTAAACAGCCTCTTTTCATTTCAGGATGTCTCTGGGCACACTGTTCCAGGCAGTAGGCTTGTTGATTTAAACAGCCTCTTTTCATTTCAGGATGTCTCTGGGCACACTGTTCCAGGCAGTAGGCTTGTTGATTTAAACAGCCTCTTTTCATTTCAGGATGTCTCTGGGCACACTGTTCCAGGCAGTAGGCTTGTTGATTTAAACAGCCTCTTTTCATTTCAGGATGTCTCTGGGCACACTGTTCCAGGCAGTAGGCTTGTTGATTTAAACAGCCTCTTTTCATTTCAGGATGCCTCTGGGCACACTGTTCCAGGCAGTAGGCTTGTTGATTTAAACAGCCTCTTTTCATTTCAGGATGTCTCTGGGCACACTGTTCCAGGCAGTAGGCTTGTTGATTTAAACAGCCTCTTTTCATTTCAGGATGTCTCTGGGCACACTGTTCCAGGCAGTAGGCTTGTTGATTTGTACTGTTTGTTCCAGTGAGGTGGCAATAGGGGATCAATCTCACCCTCTCGCTCTCAATTTTAATTTCAAATCAAATTGAGGGCTTTTATTGGCATGGGAAACATATGTTGACGTTGCCAAAGCAAGTGAAGTAGATAATAAACAAACAATAAAAATGAACAGTAAATCAAATCAAATCAAATTTATTTATATAGCCCTTCGTACATCAGCTGATATCTCAAAGTGCTGTACAGAAACCCAGCCTAAAACCCCAAACAGCACTCACAGAAGTTCCAAAAGAATAAAGACATTTCAAATGTCATATATATATATATACTCTCACCCCATCTCTCAATTCTATTCAATGGGCTTCATTGACATGGGAAACATGTTTACATTGCCAATGCAAGTGAAATATCTCTCACCCTATACAACGATCAGTCATGACTTCAAGCAGCCTCTGTCCTTTTCACAGTCCTCACCTGGAGAGAGGCTAACTGCTGTTGATTTCTAGCTAAAGTCCCCTGTTATCGCCTCACTGAACACAGCCGACCAGCTGAATACTGAACAGTCAGGCCCAGCCTGTGGTCGGCGAGGGACTGTTGTGTTCTGTGGATCCACATCTCTGACTTGGCCTCTGCTATATGTGGAGTGATAACACTTCTGATAAGGTCGAGGCGTGCTGCTCAGCACAGTAACCCAGTCTACCTATATTTTGGGATATTATACTGGGATATTCACCACCCCATCCTATTTCATATGACACCATTTAAATGTTATCGCTCTCTGTGTTTTGTATGGTACTGAAATTCTCTGTTTTCTCCTTTACCGATTTGGCCGAGTCTTCTGTCTGCACATTGGTGGTGGTGATTGTACTCTTAAAGGTGATTCTCTTTTTTATCTGCTTATTCCGGGGCTATTTATATCAAGCTGGCAGGGTGCCTCGAGCACAAGCCCTATTCTCCTTCCCTCATTCTGCCTCAACTCATCCACCCTCACCATGGCCTCTCTCTCTCCCTCCCCAACCTATCATTCTCCTCTCAAGGCCCCATGGCTTCATCAACTCTGATTACTATTCAGTGATGAGGTGAATGATTTGCCTGTCATCGTCTCCTACTCTGTGGGGGCGCATCGGTGCAGGCTCCATCTCCATCTCCAGGGCTAATCGGGTTAAACGCCTGATAAGGTGAGTGAGCAGTGTTGTTAAGGAGTGTAGAAGAGGGGAGATGCTGCTGGAAATGGTACCTGTCTAAGATATGTTTGTTTTTTTGCATTCATCCTGCCTCCCCTCCCTCCCTCCTACAGCACTGCTCGCTCACCTTATCTCGGGCGTTTAACCTGACTCTCCCTGGAGATGGAGGCTGTACCGAGCGCCCCCACAGAGTAGGAGATGACGTCGGGAAAGAAAGTCCCTTCCATCTAGGCTTCTTTCTCTCTCCATTTATTTTATCTGTGCATTTTCTCATGGTGCTCGAGCTTTAAACGCAAGCACTGGTGATGTGGTTCTCCCCCATATGCACTTCCAAATGGCTTGCCTCACCAACACCACAGCAGAGAGAGAATCTTACACTGAACAAAAATATAAATGCAACAATGTCAAAGATTTTACAGTTCATATAAGGAAATCAGATGCCTTAAAAAGGTAGGGGCGTGGATCAGAAAAGTTGATCAGGCTGTTGATTGTGGCCTGTGGAATGTTGTCCCACTCCTCTTCAATGGCTGTGCGAAGTTGCTGGTTATTATCCTGAACTGGAGCACGCTGTCATACGTGTTCGATCCAGAGCATCCCAAACATGCTCAATGGGTGAGTATGCAGGCCATGGAAGAACTGGGACATTTTCAGCTTCCAGGAATTGTGTGCAGATCCTTGTGACATGGGGCCGTGCGTTATCATGCTGAAACAACGAGATGATGACGGCGGATGAATGACACAACAATGGGCCACAGGATCTCGTCACATTCCAATTGCCATTGATAAAATGCAATTGTTTTCGTTGTCCGTAGCTTATACCTCTCATACCATAACCTCACCTCCACCATGGGGCACTCGGTACACAACGTTCACATCAGCAAACCTGATGTCTGATAGTTTGTGCAGAAATTATTTGGTTGTGCAAACCCACAGTTTTATCAGCTCTCCGGGTGGCTGGTTTTAGGCGATTTTCACTGGAGGTCCTGGGCTGGCGTGGTTAGACGTGGTCTGCGCTTATAAGGCTGGCTGGACGTACTGCCAAATTCTATAAAATGACGTTTGAGGCGGCTTATGGTGGAGAACTTTACATTCAATTTTCTGGCAACAGCTCTGGTAGATATTCCTGCAGTCAGCATGCAAATTCCACGCACCCTCTCAACTTGAGACATCTGTGGCATTGTGATGTGTGACACAACTGCACATTTGAGCGGCCTTTTACTGTCCCCAGCACAAGGTGCACCTGTGTAATGGTCATGCTGTTTAATCAGCTTCTTGATATGCCACACCTGTCAATTGGATGGATTGTCTTGGCAAAGGAGAAATGCTCATTAATGGATGTAAAGAAATTTGTGCACAACATTGGAGCAATATGCTTCTTTTAGGATCTTTTATTTCAGCTCATGAAACATGGGACCAACACTTTACATGTTGCGTTTTATATTTTTGCTCAGTATGTATTGTGTGGAATATGGAGGTGAATTTTACATTGATCGGCTGTCTCTCTCTTGCTTTCGTCTGATTACTTTCCTGTGACATAAAGTAATCAGACGTGGCATATAATTAGGATAATAACGCTGTCTGGTGCTCTGCCACTCCACTACTCAGCTACTTAGATGCTCCCTTCTAACCCTCTCCTTTGTATCCAGCTGTCTAACCTTGTGGAGGGAAGGAGCAGAGCCACGGTTTGGATTTCTCCCAACTCCACTCCGCTCTATCCACGCAGCACTGGGTTGATTGACAGGCTCCCGGGAGCACCCGTGTCATAAAAGTGCAACATACTTTGATTGGCGACTCGGTGTATCGGCTCTGAGTGGCTTATTGCCAGAGCTGCTGGAGGGGGGAGTAGGCAGGTACAGCTGTGGCAGTCAGCAGCGTTGACAGGGACAACATCCACATCACGTAAGCAGTCTCATCCGGGGGGGGCGGGCGACAAAGCGAGAGAATAGAAGACGGTAGTAGCAGCAGTATCCCCAGCAGCATCCTGCTCCAGAGTGAGCTGGGCAGAGGGAGGAGCCTCGGAGAAGAGGCATGTGTCTGGATTCTGCCAAGAGAAGAAGAAGAGAGTGGAAGGAGGAGGGAGTCACAAGGGGAATGGACTGGAGCATCCGTATTGTAGCGGCAGACTTGAGCTTCCCGGTATGTAGCGAGGTGAGCTGCCTCCGGCCTTCCCACCAGGCATGACCGCGGAGCCTGCTTCCCATCAGAGGTTTAACTGACTGGAGAAGTGACATTGCAACTGCAGCCTGTGGCTTGACACACACGAGAACCCGGAAGCGTCGGGTGTCTCTGGAGGACTCTGTTGAGCGACTCGGGACGAGGCAGTTATTTAATTTGGGAACTAAACGAATGCTGTGAGGAGCAACTGTGAAAGGAACTAAAGGAGGACCCACCCGACAGGACAGCATTAGTCTTTAGCTCTCCCTCTCTCATCCCTCATTCTCCCCTTGTCGTCGTCGTCTTTTCCTCTGGACCAGAGAGGCCACTAATGAGCAAGTCGATGTGTGGCTGTGGCTGCAGCTTCATCTCCTCTCTGATGAAGAGGCTGGGCCGCACAGCCTGTTGCTCAGACCTCCTCTCCTGCAGCCATACCTCCGAGCAGCTGCAGCGCCTGGCCACCGGCTGCCCACCGCCCCCCAAGGTAACGATGCCTAACGCGATGCCTGCCCACATTGCCACCCACATCCATGGCATAGACAGGGCACTTCAATGGATTTGACTGGATCTCTGTTTACGACTAATCTGTGTAAAGATGCGGTGTGCATACTAGAATGGAGTGAGGAAGTACTAGTCATTCACAATCTGTGCTTGGACTTATAGTCTAGTAAGCTACTAGCATTCCATCCTAGTACTATAGACAATACTAAGCTATTACTACTAGTATTACAGGATGGACTGAGAATCATATTGATTATGTATGTTTGGGTCAGACTGACCTTGCTTTTGGTTATCCAAGATTATTTCTCCCATTATCGGGCTGCATGCGGAGCTGTTGGAAGTGCACTGCAGTAATTGATTTTGTAATGGAACCAGGTGATTTAATGGCTGTCTAGCTTTGTTGCCGTGCCAACCATAGGGCTTGCTTTGAAACTGTCCTGTTTTCTAAGTGGATGCCTTCAGACATCCTGGTGGTTTAACACTGAGTGATTGCTGCTTCGCCTCAATTGGAAAAAAAAGCTTTTTGAGGAATGGAGCAAACTCCAAGGTGGTACAAGAAGAAAGGTGAGTGGAAGGGAGAGGAGGCGACGGGTACCACTGAAGAAGAAGTTAGGGCTCTGACCCTTATCACTAGCCTCCACCCTGTTCTCTTCTCTCCCTTACCCTACGGCTTTCGGCTCCTTTTCATAGTTCCCCACTTGTTACCGGTATTGTTTTTGGTCGTTTACCGGTATTGACTGAGTGGCTTCTTCCCGTTTTGACGGGGAGCGGCCTGGGCTGGGTTTGGCAGTTGGCCATTTTCACTTTGTACAAGATTGATCCTGTTTTCCTTTGGAGAGATTTATGTCCTGATGGAAGGTGAGAAAGTACCGCAAAGGAAAATAATGGATGTCTGGTTGGTTTATTTCATCTGTTGCCCGCATGCCAACTATTGACTGAGGGAGAGTTCTCTTTAAAACAGCTCTGCGTTGTTTAACAAACGGTATGAGAGGTAACGTTAAAACGTCTCTCTACTATTCATCCGTTTGTTATCGAGTTAAGTGTTTCATTGTCAAATTCGAGGAGAAATAATTCCCCTCTTTCCGTCCTTTTTTACAGGCCTGAACGGTTTCAGTTCCCCTCTTTTGAGGCACCAAGCGGCACCAGCTTTAAATAGAGAGATCGATTAATAGCCTCTGCAATGAAATGTAGACCCAGGAGGTCCCACTGAGCACTAAGCTCTGTATTTAAAGGATTACTGCCTCTAAAGAAGGCCTGTATATAACAGCCCATGGCGGCTGGGCAGAAATTCATAATTATAAATATTAACATCCCTTTATTACCACTGATTAGGCGGTTGGCATGTTGCATAATACAATTAATCTCTCAGCATGGAACATGTTTTGTTCAGCCCAAATCTGGCATTTATCTGTCTGACACTTAATTCGATTGCTGTTTTTTTTTTCTCCTGATAGCTCCTCCAGCTATCTGTTGCTGGTGATCTTTTTCTGGACTGAGTTCATAGTGAATGTTGTTCCTCTCCTTTTTGCTCTGTTCAGATCCCATCCGTTTGATTTATTGCCGCCGTTTCAAAGGGGATGTGCTCTCTAATTCGCTCTTCGTTGGCGTGCCCATGTCTCACTGGTCACAACACTGTAACCCTTTGATAGATGGGTTCTCACAGCAACTCTGCTTTTGTCTTTTCATACTTCACTTTAGGTATTAGCATAAGTCTGTAGAGAAAGTCCCTGCAACCCCAGCGGGGTATTTCAACCCCCCCTTTGGACAACAGGGAAACACTCAGGATCAGTATGTAGGCTGTGGTGTTGCCTCGAGCCTGCCGTCTTCTGTGCACAACAAGTGAGAATAGAAGTTCTTGTTTTGCAAAATCATTTCTGTGACCCATACAGGCTGATTGTGGCAGGATCCAACTCCCTCCAACTACTTGACATGCTCCGCAGGAGAGAATTATTGTTTGTTTTTATGAATGTTTCACAGCGAGTCTCGGCTTGTCTTAACTTACTGATTTAAGCGTCAGAATAAACGTTCAAAGTCTGTAATGATGGACCGACCGTGTGTCCGATGCTCCGTAAAGAGCAGGTCGTGAGGATGGTAGGCGATATGTGGTTGTCTGTGGTTGAATAGATTGTGTCCCAAAAGTCCTGCGTTTGTCTTTTCATACGCCACTTCCTCAGCAAGAGAGGAAATGACCCCCCCCCCCCCCCAGCTTTGATCAAATGAAATGTGATTTCCTGTTTCTTTATATATATTCCCACACTGTCGTTGGAGTAATACTGTGAAAATGATCATGCCTATTTAGTGTAAGAGCTGTTTGAAAAGACTACATGAAATTTCAGCCTGTTTTGGCGAGGTGATGTTTTCAGCAGTTAATAGACCAATAAGAGGTCCAAACCTCTGCCAAAAACATCTGGTTTCCCCCTGCCCACTCAGTCCACTCCCAGACAGTCCTAGCTAAATTCATCCACGCGTGGTTAATGTCTGTGGCTGTTGTTTAGATTGAGCCATTTACTCACTGATCCCCTTCACTGGGCTAATAATCCTTCAGCAGTCTGCCAGCCAGTTGGCTAGAGAGCCTACTAATACGTATGTGTTAAACACAGGGAGATTGCCGAGGGGAGAGGCCAAGCATGCCCACTGACCAACTGCCTGCTGTGCAAAATAGGGCCTTCACAAGTGCTTACCCGTTGGCCACCCCTCATGGCCCATGGAGAAGTTGGCCCGGCCTGAAGCAGCCCAGCAGTCCACCATAGGGGCATTCTGCCGGTCTGAAGTGCCCCCAGATGAGGGCACTGTGCCTGGGTGTGCCGCACACAGCTGTGTCTTTGTCTCCGGAGCTCCAGACTTGGCACGGCACGCCACAGACGCGCCCAACATCCCCTGTTATCAGCAGCTACACTGGGTGCTGTTTTGGTCCCAGCTGCCACAGTTCTGTGCGCTAGGCTAACTAACAGGACCCGGCCTTAAACTCTAAACATTCAGACCCATTTATATTATTCCTGTGGATGGAGAAAAAGCTTTTGGTCGGTCGATAAAGAGGCCAATGGCTGGCTCGTGTTTTTTATTTTATTTCAGAGCGCAATCAAAGCATATTTCCGAACGATACCAGCTCGTTACAGCCCCATTATTGCTTCTCGCTCATTGTCCATTAAACAGAGACCGTGAAAGTTCCCATGCAATTGTGGTCTGATAGGAAGAGCATAAAACCCCAAGCTTAATGATTAAGTTCTAATGGTGTTCTGGTTCTGCTTTCACTTGGTCATCTTGCAAGATGCTCTGATATGCACAACCTTTTGAGATAATGGCTTCTGTTTTAAACGCTCAGGTAACTTTACCCAGGTCTTTGTGCCAGAAGTATTTTATCATCCTATACGATCTCAGCCTTTTATAAACCCTTGCCGTACTAAATTCAACACCGCTTTCATTTAGCAGGATGCCAGCATGCCAATATTGTTTGTTGCAATAGCCATATTCTGAAGTCTAAAATCCCATAACTGTAGTATTAACTTGAAACCATCTGTAGGCTTATTAGAAAGCAAGTCAAGCTTGTGTTTTTGTGTTTATCCAGCAAAGTTGTGGATGAAGACAAACTGCAATGTGCCTAGGGGATATTACGAATGACAAACATTTGTTTTGCCGCGGGGGATTCCCACTTGTGTAAGTTCTGTCTCTTAAATTGCATTAAGGCACATGGTAATGGAATTCGGGATGTTGCTGAGATTACTCCTCAGGAGTTTTCTGCTGACGGAGGTAACTTAGTTCCCACCACAGAAATAGAATTACTTCTACACTTTTCATATACACCTCCACCAATTACCTCAAATAAAAGTTAAGTAAAAAAAACGTGGAACTTTTTCTGTCAGCAACTGAAGCATTCTGCCATTTCTGTTATTTAATAAGGAAATAAATGCTGCTTTCTTACCCTCTACCACCTACGGGCAGGTTGCCACAGTCTGAACAGGAAGTCTGCCAGGCAGTTGTTGTTGTTTTGGTCCTAGTGACCTCATCCTACCTGTTTCCTGTATGAGATGAGACTCTGTACAGTACCCATTTGGGCTGTGAGTCACTCTTTGCCAAAGGAAAACCAAGCTCACACCTGCATCACCCACTTCCTAGGGATGCGTTCTGCTCTCACCCTCTGACCTCAACCTAGAGTAAAATCCCTCGTTTTAGTGCTAGCTGGTGGAGTCTCACTGGTGGTCCATGCTTTGTAGAGGCTTATTTCAACTAGTCAAACCTAATGATACACAGTTTTATACTGGCTCACTGTGAATGGGAAGTATATATTTGGGGGGGAGGGGGTCACTAAATGAACCAGAAACAATTACCTTCATCCCTCCTGTGATTCAATACGTCACTGTCTCTCATGGATATGCGCTCTTGTCGTGTGTGTGTTCCACCGCAATTGTTTTCAGCAACAATAACAAAACATATTTCATGTGATGTTTAAGAACTACAGAACCTTGACGATTTCCTTATAGGAGGCATACCGGGTTCAGATATTCATAGCCTTCCTCTGTCGAGCTCACAGCTCTGAAAATACATGTCCCAGGAGGAGCCCTGCAATCTGAGATGATGCTAATGCTCCAGTGTCCACCACAGCGCTTGAGACTTGGAGAGCCAGGCATCCACACACTGAGCCACTCAGCCAACCCAGTTTCTTTCCTGGAGGTCACAAAGAAAAGGAGTTTCAGGGAAATGGACACAAAATGGCCGGCCATCTATCCACTCGTCACTTTGTCAATGCCAGCCGGCGCATGCAGCTCCACAACACAAAGCGCCTTCATTTCCTTTTGTGTGTGTGTAGCCTGCGACTGTGTCTCTGCAGGAGGTGAAGTGTGGCTAGAGAAATGTACCTGGCTGGTGTCTCATTTTGTCAGTGGGCTAAAGCAAGGGGATCTGTGTGTCCCAGATCTTGTGAATGTTACAGGAAAAAGAATGATCTGAAATGAGAACTTTAGTCCCTTTTATTTTTTTTTATTTTTTTTTTACTTCATCCTTTACTTTCATTATCATCCATTCATCCAGTGGCTCAGACACTAGAGGTGAACTGGACAGATGATTGCTCTGAAACATTTCTTTTAAAGGGAAGCTTACCGGTAACCACAGAAACGGCTTGTTTTCTGATTCTATTGGTCGCGTACGTACACATATTTTGCCGGTGCAGTGAAATGCTTGTTTCTCCAGCTCCAACAGTGCAGTAATACCCAACAATACAAAACGATGCACACATCAAAAAAAGTGAATTTATACATAGAAATATATATGTATATGATGGTGTGTGTATATACATTATGGACAGTATATGAATAGAAAAGGTGTGTAGAGCAGTAATTATATAATGAGCCTTGACCAGAATATAGTATATACATATGAAGTGGGTAAAACAGTATGTAAACATTATTAAAGTGACCAGTGTTGAAAGACTATGTACATAGGGCAGAAGTCTCTAAGGTGCAGGGTTGAGTACTGGGTGGTAGTCAGCTAGTAACAGTCACTAAGGTGCAGGGTTGAGTACTGGGTGGTAGTCAGCTAGTAACAGTGACTAAGGTGCAGGGTTGAGTACTGGGTGGTAGTCAGCTAGTAACAGTGACTAAGGTGCAGGGTTGAGTACTGGGTGGTAGTCAGCTAGTAACAGTGACTAAGGTGCAGGGTTGAGTACTGGGTGGTAGTCAGCTAGTAACAGTGACTAAGGTGCAGGGTTGAGTACTGGGTGGTAGTCAGCTAGTAACAGTGACTAAGGTGCAGGGTTGAGTACTGGGTGGTAGTCAGCTAGTAACAGTGACTAAGGTGCAGGGTTGAGTACTGGGTGGTAGTCAGCTAGTAACAGTGACTAAGGTGCAGGGTTGAGTACTGGGTGGTAGTCAGCTAGTAACAGTGACTGAGTTCAGGGCAGGGCAGGGTACTATGCGGTGTGTACGCCATTTGGCAGGAGTAGTTTAGAAGCTCTGCAGTCTCCCATGGCCCAGCTTCCTCAGAGACAAATGTCCTGCCAAATAAGCATTGGCCACAGTAATAAGAGGGAGAAAGCAAGAGGAAAATGACACGCACTGTACCCCTTTTATCTGTTCACGTGGATGCTCCCACTTGCTGTCTCCCACTTGCTGTCCCAACAGTCTGAGACCATGTTAACTGGAGAGAGTTCTGTCCCACCCGGTGCTGAATTTGAAAGTAGATACCAGTCATCCATTATGGAATGATTAGTGTTCAGGGAAACTGGATGAGACATGCTATTCCGGCCTGTCTTTCTGGCCTTGCCCTCTTTTCAGTCTGGCAGACGAGTATCGCTCGACCGGAATATCAATGTGTCCAACTGAATCGAACATGGCTTTGGTGTGTCACGCTCGTCACATTTTGCCAGTGGACTGGTAAGAACTGGTTTGAGGTTTGATTTTATATTCTGTCATATGTATCAGGTACATGGTAACAATAAGAAATGCTTACGTCCATGACTGATCAAAGGTCAAATTGAAAAACACATTGCAAGGTTTCTGCAAGCTGTTATCACTTCCAATGGTGTGCACCTTTTTAGGAGCGTTAACAATGAGCAAACTAAGAGACTGATGATATCGGCTGTTACATACCCACAGTCCACTTCTCAGCAACACCGCTCTTTGCTGTGCTGCTAAGTTGCTCATCTCCTGCCTGATAAATAAACCATTAATGTGACAACTTATAAGAAATCCCGCTATGCCCTCAGATGAACCATCAAACAAGCAAAGCATCAATACAGGATTAAGATTGCATCCTGCTGTACTGGCTCTGACTCTCGTCGGATTTGGCAGTGCTTGAAAACCATTACGGACTACAAAGGGATACCCAGACATGAGCTGCCCAGTGACGCGAGCTTACCACTCGAGCTAAATGCCTTTTATGCTCGCTTCGAGGCAAGCAACTCTGCAGCATGCATGAGAGCACCAGCTGTTCTGGATGACTGTGTGATAACACTCTCTGTGGCCGACGTGAGCAAGACCTTTAAACCGGTCAGAATTCACAAAGCCCCTGGGACAGATGGATTACCAGGACTTGCGCCGACTAACTGGCAAGTGTCTTCACTGACATTTTCTCTCCCTGACTGACTCTGTAATACCTACATGTTTCAAGCAGACCACCATAGTCCCTGTGCCCAAGGAAGCGAAGGTAACCTGCCTAAATGATTACCGCCCCATAGCACTCACGTCGGTCACCATGAAGTACTTAGAAAGGTTGGTCATGGCCCACATCAACAGCATCCTCCTGGATACTCCTGAAACCCCACCTCTTTCAGGAATACCTAGGATAGGATAAAGTAATCCTTCTCACCCCCCTTAAAAGATTTAGATGCACTATTGTAAAGTGGCTGTTCCACTGGATGTCTTAAGGTGAACGCACCAATTTGTAAGTCGCTCTGGATAAGAGCGTCTGCTAAATGACTTAAATGTAAATGTAAATGATACCCTAGACCCACTCCAATTCGCGTACTGTCCCGACATATCCACAGATGACGCAATCTCAATCACACTCCACACTGTCCTTTCACACCTGGACAAAAAGAACACCTATGTGAGAATGCTGTTAATTGACTACAGCTCAGCGTTCAACACCATAGTGCCCACGAAGCTCATCACTACGCTAAGGACTCTGGGAATAAACATCTCCCTCTGCAACTGGATCCTGGACTTCCTGACGGGTCGCCCCCAGGTGGCAAGGGTAGTCAAAAACGCGTCTGCCTCGCTGATCCTCAACACCGGGGCCCCTCAGGGGTGTGTGCTCAGTCCCCTCCTGTATTCCCTGTTCACCCACAACTGCGTGGCCCAAACACGACCTCAACACCATCATTAATTTTGCTGACGACACAACAGTGGTAGGCCTGATCACAGGCAACGATGAGACAGCCAATAGGGAGGTGGTCAGAGAACTGGCAGTGTGGTGCCAGGACAACAACCTCTCAATGTGAGCAAGACAAAGGAGGTGGTCGTGGACTACAGGAAAAGGTGGGCCAAACACCCCCCCAAGTTCCTTGTTGTCCACATCACCAACAATCTATCATGGTCCAACCACACCAAGACAGTAGTGAAGAGGGGACGACCAAAACTTTTCCCCACCAGAGAAAGAATTTGGCATGGGTCCTGAGCTCCTCAAGAAGTTCTACAGCTGCACCTTCGAGAGAACCTGACCGGTTGCATCACCGACTGGTATGGCAACTGCTCGGCATCTGACCGTAAGGCGCTACAGAGGGTAGTGCGTACTAGAGGTCGACCGATCTTTAAAAGGAATGGTCGATTTAATTAGGGCCGATTCTCAAGTTTTCATAACAATCGGTAATCTGCATTTTTGGACACCCATTGCATTCCACAAGGAAACTGCGTGGCAGTTTGACCACCTGTTACGCGAGTGCAGCAAGGAGCCAATGTAAGTTGCTAGCTAGCATTAAACTTATCTTGTAAAAAAACGATCAATCTTCACATAATCACTAGTTAACTACACATGGTTGATATCACTAGGTTAACTACACTTCTCTTGCATTCATTGCACGCAGAGTCAAGGTATATGCAAAAGTTTGAGCCGCCTGGCTTGTTGTGAACTAATTTGCCAGAATTTTACATAATTATTACATAACATTGAAGGTTGTGCAATGGAACAGCAATATTTAGACTTCGGTTTGCCGCCTGTTCGATAAAATACGGATCGGTTCCGTATTTCACTGAAAGAATAAACGTTTTATTTTCTAAATGATAGTTTCCGGATTTGACCATATTAATGACCTAAGGCTCGTATTTCTGTGTGTTATTATATTATAATTAAGTCTATGATTTGATAGAGCAGTCTGAGCGGTGGTAGGCAGCAGCAGGCTCGTAAGCATTCATTCAAACTTTACTGCGTTTGCCAGCAGCTCTTAGCAATGCTTGCTTCACAGCGCTGTTTATGACTTCAAGCCTGTCAACTCCTGAGATTAGGCTGGCAATACTAAAGTGTCTAGTAGAACATCCAAGAGTCAAAGGTATCTGAAATACAAATGGTATAGAGAGATAGTTGACGCATCATAATTCCTATAATAACTACAACTTAAAACTTCTTTACTGGGAATATTGAACCACCAGCTTTCATATGTTCTCATGTTCTGCGCAACATTAGCTTTTTTACATGGCACATATTGCACTTTTACTTTCTTCTCCAACGCAGTACTTTTGCATTATTTAAACCAAATTTAGCATGTTTCATTATTTGAGACTAAATAGATTTTATTTATGTATTATACTAAGTTAAAATAAAAGTGTTCATTGTTTATTCAGTATTGTTGTAATTGTCATTATTACAAATATATATATATATATATAAAATATGCAGTCAATGTATATATATATGTATATTTATATATATATATATATAAATAATAATAAAAAATGGGCCGATTTTTAATCGATACAGTCTTTTTCTGGTCCTCCAATCATCGGTATTGGTGATGAAAAAATCATAATCGGTCGACCTCTAGTGCATACGGCCCAGTACATCACTGGGGCCAAGCTTCCTGCAATCCAGGACCTATATAATGGGCAGTGTCAGAGGAAAGCCCATGAAATTGTCAGAGACTCGAGTCACCCAAGTCATAGACTGTTTCCTCTGCTACCGCACGACAAGCAGTACCGAAGCGTCAAGTCTAGGACCAAAAGGCTCCCTATCTCCCATCCATAAGTAAGCTGAACAATTAATCAAATGGCCACCGGACTATTGCTTTGACCCCCCCTCCATTTTGTTTTTACACTGCTGCTACTCGCTGTTTATTATCTATGCATAGTCACTTCACCCCTACCTACATGTACACATGACCTCTAACCTCCACACTGACTCGGCACCGGGGATCCCTGTATATAGCCTCGTTATTGTTGTTTTTTCAATTATTTTTTTACTTTAGTTTATTTGGTGAATCTTTTCTTAACCAACAGTGCAGTTCAAGAAGAGTTAAGGGCTTGTAAGTACGCATTTCACGTTAAGGTCTAGACTTGCTGTATTCGGCGCGTGACAAATTTAGATTTGAACTCCTTCAGCACTGTCACCTGTGGAAACCAACTGCTGTATCCAAGTTGTTTGTGTGTGTGTGTGTGACTGCATGTCCATCATTTGTCGCTGTGGCGATCCAAACGGACATCCCATTCTGCCCCCATGGCACTCGTCAATCCAGAACAGCTGACCAGGCTGAATGGACCTTCAAGGCTTTACCCTCTTTAGCTAAGCTATGTCTGCTGTAAATCTGGCGCGCTAGAGTGGACACACCACTTGGAGAAATCACCATCTGCCGCTTTCTCAGGATATATTTATTTAATCAAGCATTTGCTACAGGCGTTTCTGAGAACTAAACATTATTTAGGTCACTAAGTACGATGCTTTACTCTAGTAGGCCTAATTGGCACAGTTCAGTGAGACGTGGGGCTGGGGGTTGTTTGGTCAGTGATGTGGTGAGGAGACTGTCAGGTGGTCACCTCTCTGATCCCCAGAGTTGCCCACCAGAGAGAGTATCCCCTATCCCCCACCGTCAAAGACCCTGACATCAGAGAACAGATATCGCTAGCTTAGTATTATAGAGACAGCCTGACTACTGGCCGACAACCTTCTTGTGAAGACTGCAGAGAAATAAGAGTAGAATCCTCTGATGCAGTGGCTGGACCTCGACTTGCTAACCAGACAGTCTGCTATTTTACATGCTGGATGGTTATTACAATGTTGTCTTTGCAATGGAGATGTGTACATAAGAACCCCTCCCCCCTGCAGAAACACTACACACCCACGTACTCCACATCTTTAGTGCAAGCCCGGGAGGCTGGCTTGGGAGATGCAGCTTTGTCTTGTCTCTCTCCCTACCTCACTTTCTCCCGCTTCCACTTAAACTCTTGACGTGGTGCCAGGTCCTGACGCCTCCGAATCAGAGGCTCTCTCATCCACAGAGAAATAACACTGGCTGTGTTTTGAACTGACACCAGGGCTTGGCTGCATAGTAACTCAGATCGGGGAGCTGAAGTGGTCACACTGCATACAGTCATGATAAGTCCATATTCACATAGTAGCATGTAGCCCTTTACACTCGTACCCGTATACTGGTTGAATTGGCAGATTTGGACATGGATACGCGCCTAAATTGGAACGTAGTGGCGCTACCGTAGCATGCTATACGTGACGTCAGAGCTCTGGCTCTGTGCTTCACCGCAATGGATGGGATTTGACTGTCAGCTGTTCTGAATTTTAGCACAAATCAAATCAAATATATTTGTCACATACACATGGTTAGCAGATGTTAATGTGAGTGTAGCGAAATGCTTGTGCTTCTAGTTCCGACAATGCAGTAATAACCAACAAGTAATCTAGCTAACAATTCCAAAACTACTACCTTATAGACACAAGTGTAAGGGGATAAAGAATATGTACATAAAGATATATGAATGAGTGATGGTACAGAGCGGCATAGGCAAGATACAGTAGATGGTATTGAGTACAGTATATACATATGAGATGAGTATGTAAACAAAGTGGCATAGTTAAAGTGGCTAGTGATACATGTATTACGTAAAGATGCAGTAGATGATATAGAGTACAGTATATACGTATACATATGAGATGAATAATGTAGGGTTTGTAAACATTATATTAGGTAGCATTGTTTAAAGTGGCTAGTGATATATTTTACATCACTTCCCATCAATTCCCATTATTAAAGTGGCTGGAGTTGAGTCAGTGTGTTGGCAGCAGCCACTCAATGTTAGTGGTGGCTGTTTAACAGTCTGATGGCCTTGAGATAGAAGCTGTTTTTCAGTCTCTCGGTCCCAGCTTTGATGCACCTGTACTGACCTCGCCTTCTGGATGATAGCGGGGTGAACAGGCAGTGGCTCGGGTGGTTGTTGTCCTTGATGATCTTTATGGCCTTCCTGTGACATCGGGTGGTGTAGGTGTCCTGGAGGGCAGGTAGTTTGCCCCCGGTGATGCGTTGTGCAGACCTCACTACCCTCTGCATCTGTAAAAGTTTGAGTGCTTTTGGTGACAAGCCAAATTTCTTCAGCCTCCTGAGGTTGAAGAGGCGCTGCTGCGCCTTCTTCATGATGCTGTCTGTGTGGGTGGACCAATTCAGTTTGTCTGTGATGTGTTAGCCGAGGAACTTAAAACTTACTACCCTCTCCACTACTGTTCCATCGATGTGGATAGGGGGGTGTTCCCTCTGCTGTTTCCTGAAGTCCACAATCATCTCCTTAGTTTTGTTGACGTTGAGTGTGAGGTTATTTCCTGACACCACACTCCGAGGGCCCTCACCTCCTCCCTGTAGGCAGTCTCATTGTTGGTAATCAAGCCTACCACTGTTGTGTCGTCCGCAAACTTGATGATTGAGTTGGAGGCGTGCGTGGCCACGCAGTCGTGGGTGAACAGGGAGTACAGGAGAGGGCTCAGAACGCACCCTTGTGGGGCCCCAGTGTGGAGGATCAGCGGGGTGGAGATGTTGTTGCCTACCCTCACCACCTGGGGGCGGCCCGTCAGGAAGTCCAGTACCCAGTTGCACAGGGCGGGGTCGAGACCCAGGGGTCTCGAGCTTGATGACGAGTTTGGAGGGCACTATGGTGTTAAATGCCGAGCTGTAGTCGATGAACAGCATTCTCACATAGGTATTCCTCTTGTCCAGATGGGTTAGGGCAGTGTGGTTGAGATTGCATCGTCTGTGGACCTATTTGGGCGGTAAGCAAATTGGAGTGAGTCTAGGGTGTCAGGTAGGGTGGAGGTGATATGGTCCTTGACTAGTCTCTCAAAGCACTTCATGATGACGGAAGTGAGTGCTACGGGCGGTAGTCGTTTAGCTCAGTTACCTTAGCTTTCTTGGGAACAGGAACAATGGTGGCCCTCTTGAAGCATGTGGGAACAACAGACTGGGATAGGGATTGATTGAATATGTCCGTAAACACACCAGCCAGCTGGTCTGCGCATGCTCTGAGGGCGCGGCTGGGGATGCCGTCTGGGCCTGCAGCCTTGCGAGGGTTGACACGTTTAAATGTTTTCCTCACGTCTGCTGCAGTGAAGGAGAGTCCGCATGTTTTGGTTGCGGGCCGTGTCAGTGGCACTGTATTGTCCTCAAAGCGGGCAAAAAAGTTATTTAGTCTGCCTGGGAGCAAGACATCCTGGTCCGTGACGGGGCTGGTTTTCTTTTTGTAATCTGTGATTGACTGTAGACCCTGCCACATACCTCTTGTGTCTGAGCCGTTGAATTGAGATTCTACTTTGTCTCTATACTGACGCTTAGGTTGTTTGATTGCCTTGCGGAGGGAATAGCTACACTGTTTGTATTCGGTCATGTTTCCGGTCACCTTGCCCTGATTAAAAGCAGTGGTTCGCGCTTTCAGTTTCACGCGAATGCTGCCATCAATCCACGGTTTCTGGTTTGGGAATGTTTTAATCGTTGCTATGGGAACGACATCTTCAACGCACGTTCTAATGAACTCGCTCACCGAATCAGCGTATTCGTCAATGTTGTTGTTTGATGCAATACGAAACATATCCCAGTCCACGTGATGGAAGCAGTCTTTGAGTGTGGAATCAGATTGGTCGGCCCAGCGTTGAACAGACCTCAGCGCGGGAGCTTCTTGTTTTAGTTTCTGTCTGTAGGCAGGGATCAACAAAATGGAGTCGTGGTCAGCTTTTCCGAAAGGAGAGCGGGGCAGGGCCTTATATGCGTCACAGAAGTTAGAATAGCAATGATCCAAGGTTTTTCCAGCCCTGGTTGCGCAATCGATATGCTGATACAATTTAGCCTTGTTAAAATCCCCAGCTACAATGAATGCAACCTCAGCATATATGGATTCCAGTTTGCAAAGAGTCAAATAAAGTTTGTTCAGAGCCATCGATGTGTCTGCTTGGGGGGGAATATATACGGCTGTGATTATAATCGAAGAGAATTCCCTTGGTAGATAATGCGGTCGACATTTGATTGTGAGGAATTCTAAATCAGGTGAACAGAAGGACTTGAGTTCCTGTATGTTGTTGTGGCCACACCACGTCTCGTTAACCATGAAGCATACGCCCCCGCCCCTCGTCTTACCAGAAAGATGTTTGTTTCTGTCGGCGCGATGCGTGGAGAAACCAGCTGGCTGCACCGACTCCGATAGCGTCTCTCCAGTGAGCCATGTTTCCGTGAAGCAAAGAACATTAGTCTCTGATGTCCCTCTGGAATGCTACCCGTGCTCGGATTTCATCAACCTTGTTGTCAAGAGACTGGACATTGGCGAGAAGAATGCTAGGGAGTGGTGCACGATGTGCCCGTCTCCGGAGTCTGACCAGAAGACTGCTTCGTTTCCCCCTTTTACGAAGTCGTTTTTTTGGGTCGCCGGCTAGGATCCATTCCGTTGTCCTGGGTGAAAGGCAGAACACAGGATCCGCTTCGCGAAAGTCATATTCTTGGTCATACTGATGGTGAGTTGACGCTGCTCTTATATTCAGTAGTTCTTCTTGACTGTATGTAATGAAACTTAAGATGACCTGGTGTACCAATGTAAGAAATAACACGTAAAAAAACAAAAAACTGCATCGTTTCCTAAGAACGCGAAGCGAGGCGGCCATCTCTGTCGGCGCCGGAAGTACTTGCCCTCATCCCTCCCGCTAATTGGGCCAACGTCTGCAAATAATTTTTTGTCTGATTGAAGGAAATGCTGTAAATTACGAGGACTATATATTTTAAAAGATGAGACATTGAGGATTATAACAAATACCGCGTTGATGTCATACAAGCAAGCCAAGCAATTGTATCCAAATGTGCACTTTACATTGTCACGTCATAGTGTCAACATTTCTGATCACTATTTGATGTACAGTTACAAGACTACTTGGCGTTCTACCCTGGGTTGTTCCGAACAGAATAAACACCTATGTTGTATTGTGAAGAACATTTTGCAACGGACCACACCTGAATGCAAGCGACTCCGTTCTTTGTGCATCAAAATGACGATCTGCTTCTCTGAATTGCTTTGTGAAAGCCTAACACTGTAAAATCGGATTTGGTCATTTATCTAGTCATGTCGACAATGGAACACGCTTCCAGATGTTTGCCTGACCCTGATTGCGATTTATAATGGACCATTTTTGGATTGCGTTAACAACAGTAATTGTGTGATGGCGGGGATGCAGGGCTGTGTTCCAAACTAAACAACTACAAGTGTGCTTGCTCTAGTTCCTCAACGGCACAGCTAGGAGAGCTCCAAAAGCCCCCTAGAGTTGAAGACCCTTTTTCTGAGTCAACTGTGCACACTTTGGAGAGGTGTGTGGCGACTTGGAAACACCAGTTGGACCTCTCACTCAAACCCCTTGTGATTTGTTTGGTCTTATGTTGCACGTACCTCACATTTCCCAGGAATGTTCTTATGTTACTGAATGTATCCAGGGTGTTTTTTCCCGGTTTCGTTATCAACAAATCCTGCGAAATGTACAATAAATGTAAAAGGCACACAACATCATAATGTTTGGATTTAGTCTTGTCGGGTGAGCTGCTGTTCTCACCTTTTTAGTCAAATTTTCCCATGATCTTCAAACTGTTAATTTCTAATTGCTACCGTGGTTATGCAAACTCTTACCATATTTCTTCTGTAAGAAACAGTTCAGTTTAGCCCTATCCATAAAAGCCAATTCCCTGGAGTGTCAGGGGTTAAAGATGAGACAGTCTTCCCACCAGGAGTCTGTCGAGCTAGAGCACAACCAGTGAAGAGTGGATGACGGAATGAAATGGAGGAACCCTGCCTAGATAAAGGTCATTTCCCAAGCCCTAGTGTACTGGGAAACCCTCCTTCCTTGGGGGCATTGAGGGGTTACAGGGTTGACCCCATGCCCGGATGCCTGTGTCCCCAGAGAGCTGATGGCCAGTATGGGGCGCCATTCAGGACATATTTACAGATGCAGTATGTCACTGGCCGGAGAGAGTGGCTCAGTCATGTTCCATTGAGAACTGTGTGAGAGCGAGGCAGGCAGGAAGGGTGGGTGAGAGAGAACAGTATTTGAGTTAGTAATATTCTCAATAGCACAAACAGTCTTAAGGTCTAAGCACATCTGTTCAGTCACACGGAAATAACCTCAGTGCAAGGCATGTTGGAACAGCATCATTGTCCTCCAACTGCTCCTATAAAGACGAGGGACGTCGACCAATCAAGCGTCCTTCCAGGAAAAGTTAAGCACATTATGGATGCGTCCCAAATAGCACCCTGTCCCGTAGAACACTATGAGCCCTGGTCAAAAGTAGTGCACTATATGGGGACTAGGGTGCCATTTAGGACTTAGTGTATTTTCCCACGGTTCCCAACAGGTGCATCGACTCTCCCCTCTACCTCCCCTAACCAGCGTTTTAATAGCTTCCTCCATCAGTCCCCCAGCTGTGCTGCCCTGCTGCATCTCTCCATTCAGCCCTGGATCTGCCCTGCTGCATCTCTCCATTCAGCCCTGGATCTGCCCTGCTGCAGCTCTCCATTCAGCCCTGGATCTGCCCTGCTGCAGCCCTCCATTCAGCCCTGGATCTGCCCTGCTGCAGCCCTCCATTCAGCCCTGGATCTGCCCTGCGCTGGATAATCCCTCCGCTGTACTGTAATTCCTGCCCCTGTGGCTGATTTTTAGCAATGTGTTCACAGCAGGCTTTAGGGCCCAACAGATCAAAGCCAAACATGAAACGACGAACGCTTTAACCATCCTCAATTACATCAAGCAGGGGGAGGGGAAGAGTGAGAGAGAGCTTCTGTTTTTAAAGCAATATAGCAGACACTCTGACACCAGCCAGTGTTTCAAACTCTAACCTGCGCCCGCCTTCTGGCTGGGCTCTCTCTCTTGATTGGGTGGTCTAATTAGCACTAACATTTCACCTCCTGTTGGAGACAACATTAATCAGAGGGGTTACGCTAACGAGCAAAGCACTGGGTCGGTACAGCGGTCGGAAAACATTCTCTTACGTTAATTGGAGGTTGATTAAACGTTGCTGGAGGAGCCCCCGCTGATTGTCCAAGGTTGAAGTCATCAAACGAGAAGCTGCCGCTATCATAAAACAAGTCCAAAATGAAAAATACATCTGAAGAAGGAAATAGTCATGTGTATTTGGTTAGGAAATAAACTAGCTAGAGCAGGTACTTGTGACTGATAGAAATTCCAGGTAGCCCGCGCCACTACTCAGCTGTTGTTCCCTTGGGGCTCCGTACTTCCAGGTTATTGCTGTAGTAGTAAATGTGCAGCTGGATAATTCTGTGTTTTCTTAACTGCTGCTGAAAGGTACCTGCGTTGTGTAGCTGTTGTTCCCTTGGGGCTCCACTAGAGGCACCTGCTCAGTAAAGAATAGGTGTAACCATAACAGTAAAGCAACAGTTGGGCATGTTTGAATGGGCCCCACTCCCACAGAAGGGCCAGCTCAGTGCCACATTATATGCTATGGAGAGAGTCTGGCCCTCTTGTCCTGAGTGCTGCCATTCTATTCTTGTCACCTTCTACCTTGTTACACACAACCTAATGGCATCCTGTCATTACACACCACAGCTCCAACTGTGTGTGTGTGTGTGTGTGTGTGCGCGCGCTCTCCCAGGGCCGTTGCTGGCTTATAGAATTTGTATCGACCTCCCACTGTTTCCGCTGTCTGATTAACGCTGACAAATGTTTTATTCCGTCTTAACACTGCCCTTATAACCATATAAATATAAATACTAGAATGGTAAAAAGCACAATGTAATTCCAGTTCTATGCATGTAACACCTCTGCTGCTTTTATATGATCTCATTAGCAGCCATACATGTTGTCTTAATGAAGCGTAGGCTGCTGTCTGTCTATGGACCATTATACTGGTCCAGTATCATCTTAAGCATCTTAGTCATGGTGATCATAGTGGATGAATGATCTCTGGTGTCGACGTTATGATGACTGATCTCTGGTGTCGACGTTATGATGACTGATCTCTGGTGTCGACGTTATGATGACTGATCTCTGGTGTCGACGTTATGATGACTGATCTCTGGTGTCGACGTTATGATGACTGATCTCTGGTGTCGACGTTATGATGAATGATCTCTGGTGTCGACGTTATGATGAATGATCTCTGGTGTCGACGTTATGATGACTGATCTCTGGTGTCGACGTTATGATGAATGATCTCTGGTGTCGACGTTATGATGAATGATCTCTGGTGTCACGTTAGGATGAAAGATCTCTGGTGTCGACGTTAGGATGAATGATCTCTGGTGTCGACGTTATGATGAATGATCTCTGGTGTCGACGTTATGATGACTGATCTCTGGTGTCGACGTTATGATGACTGATCTCTGGTGTCGACGTCATGATGACTGATCTCTGGTGTCGACGTTATGATGACTGATCTCTGGTGTCGACGTTATGATGAATGATCTATGACGGGGTTTCCCGAGCTCTGTCCTGGGGACCCTAAGGGGTGCACGTTTTGATTTCTGCCCTAGCACGACACAGCTGATTTCAAATAACCAACTGATAATCGAGCTTGAATTTGAACCAGCTGTGTAGTGTTAGGGCAGAAACCAAAACGTGCACCCCTTAGGTTCCCCAGGAAGGAGTTTTGGAAACTCTGACCTATGGTTTTGGAAGTCTTCTCTGGTTGATTAGAATGGGATTTCAGTGGGACTCTGTACAAGTACTCCCTCTGCTGGTTCTTCGGTCAAGTACTGGAAGAGGATACCTCTTCTCAGAATGAACATCAAGGATGTTTCTGACGCTAGATTCGGATTAAAAACTATCTGTGCTCTCACATGTTGGTCACATCTACGGTTATAAGGGGCGGCAGGTACCCTAGTGGTAGAGCGTTGGACTGGTAACCAAAAGGTTGCAAGATCGACTCCCCGAGCTGACAAGGTTCTGCCCCTGAACAAGGCAAGAATTTGTTCTTAACTGACTTGCCTAGTAAAGTAAAGGTAAAAATAATAATAATGTTCTTGACACCCCTTATAGAACCATGTTTAGGCTACAGATTCCTGTTCTCTTGGCTCTTCTTTCAGTGGCTGATTCATTGCTTTGGTGTAGTGTCTGTGTCCTGTCAGTGTCCTGTCGGTGTCCTGCCAGTTTATCCAGTTTATCAAGAGCACTGTCAGCCGTTGTCAGATTGACTCGTCCTCTGAATGGAGTTCACAGGCAGGCCGGGTCTATTCCTGTTCTAACGGAGTGCACTCACTTCCTGTTGGTGTCAGTGGAGGCGGTCCAGTCTCTCAAACGGTCGCCTCTCCTGGGGAACAGGAGACAGAATGTGGCCGACTTCAAAAGGAGGGGATGGCATGTAGGTTATGCTAGGCTATTTTCCACCAGGTGATAGATAGGTTTGGTGTGTGTGTGTCTGTTAGACAACCTTCCTACTGTAATCTCCTATAAGAGTGAGGGACACTGACCGTGAACTCAGTCATGCATTTCTCTAAATGCATGGCATTAAATGCATGCATTTCTCTAAATGCATGGCTGTGAGTGAACTCATTCAGGTTCAACTTTGTCTAGGTGCCTGGGCAAGGTGAATGTGTCCTGTTCTAGACTGCCACATAGACCATCAATGTGATCACCCAAGAGGCTAACGAAACAACATGGCTGGGATGGAGCTTTTCCACTGTTCCCCTGGCCTGCACTCCTCCCTGCTCCCTCACTCCTTCTCCTCTAGCTTGCACTCCTCCTCTCCCTCACTCAGTCCCTCACTTGTCTTTCCAAACTCATTCTCATATTCAGGCCGTACATAATGAGCTTTCTGACACTTTGGCTTCGGAGTGAAGGCGGTGTCATGTTGGGTAACTTGGCTCCATCAGTTTCGGGTACAGAGTCCCTGTCATCTAACTAGTTAACATGGCCTTATATTCTGATGTAGGCTTACACCCTCAACCTGGTCCCAGATCTGTTTGTGCTGTCAACAGGAGTTGGCAAGACGACACAAACAGGCCACATCATATCATGCTTGCGTGATTGACTTCTATAGTTTTGTGAATAACGGCAGGCTTCAAACAGCATGAACAAGCTGTCTGACACAAGCCTACAGTATGTTTACCAAGACGAGAGTTAAATTCCTCAGCACAGCATATTTTGATTTATTTTGATTAGGCTAAAGTTTCTGGGAACCACCAGATTCACTGTCGGTAGACCAGCAGCCTCGGATGATAAACGGCTCTAAACATAACAGAGCTGGACTTTCTCATTCTGAACAACGTTCCACAGCCGCCATCCAATTCCAAACTACCCCAATGGTTAAGAACAGTCGTTGGACTGGATTCTCCCATACAGAGCCAGGATTGTCGCTGCTTTCATATCATGACAGATGGGCTGTGTTCATTGGCTGTGTCAGAGGCTAGAATACCTGTGTGTGTGTGTGTGTGTGTGTGTGTGTGTGCGTGCGTGCCACGTTGAGGCTCGGTAGTTAGTTATTGTAGAATTTCCAAGGCCCGTGCTGTGAGCCAAACCTTTCCTCTATTGTCTCCCCACCAAAATGCAACCATTTCATGCATCTCCCAGGGTAAATGCTTTGTTTTATTTCTACCGTTATGAATAAAAGATGAAGGGGTTATTTCCACTTTATTTTGGTGAGCGTCAGCATTGCAATTGTCTGTGTGTATGAGATGGATAACTCTAATATCTCCTCTTTTCTCCCCCCTCTCTGCCGTTTCGTATCTCTCCTACAGAATGCCAAGCCCTTCTCCTCCTCAGACAGCCTAGTGAAGGTCCAGGAGGTAGCAAGCTGGCTTTTGGAAATGAACCAGGATCTGCTGTCGGGGGGCAGCAGGCGGGGCCTGGGGGGCCGGCGAGGGGGCCCGGGGGCCCAGCGAGGTAACGCCTCCTCCTCGGCCCGGACGCCCCAGGGCCAGCAGCCTGGAGAGGAGGCCGACGAGGAGGAGCACATGAACCGGGTGGTGGAGGACCAAGAACACCAGCAGTCCAGAGTCCAGCCTGCGGCCTCGGCAGGGGGGGAAGGAGTGGAAGAGCCGTGGACCTCCAGGCAGAATGGGCCCCAGGGAGACGGGGAGGAGGAGGATGGAGGAGGAGTACCCAACGAGGTGAACGGAGGAGTGACTAAGGGCGGCCGGTGGATGTGGGAGGCGGAGCGACGGCAACAGGGGGGGGATGACGAGGAGGAGGAGGAAGAGGAGAACAACAACAGTGGCAGCCAGCAGGGAGAGGAGGAGGAGGAGGAGGAAAGGACAGAGGGAGGAGCGAGAACGGGGAGGGATGAGGAGGACGAGGAGGAGATGGACCAGGACAGTGATGACTTTGAGCATTCGGAGGAGAGTGGGAGGGAGGAGGAAGAGGAGGAGGAGGGGGAAGATGGCCTCCACTCACCCTCCCTCAGGAGTGATGTGTCTGTCCCCAACAACAACCTGGACCAGTCCTCGGGGTGCCAACACCAAAGCTCACCCATCAAGAAGAAGGTAAGACCTGACCAGTGTTCATGTTTCACAGTATACCAGAACTTACTAGATACTAGAACCTTAAAAAACGGTTCTCTACTAGAATTGTTACTTTCGTTCTTCTGTCAAATGTCTCACGCCGTCTTCTGATTTGAGAGAGGATCAAGTCTGTATCAGCGCAGCCGACATCGCCTTATCGTACCTAGTCCGCTTCCTCATACTGTCTCTAGCCTGGCCTGAGGAACCAGTGCACTCCCTGGGAGTCTGGGCTGCATCACGTTAGCTCCCCACTCATACTGGCTCTAGCCTGGCCTGAGGAACCAGTGCACTCCCTGGGAGTCTGGGCTGCATCACGTTAGCTCCCCACTCATACTGGCTCTAACCTGGCCTGAGGAACCAGTGCACTCCCTGGGAGTCTGGGCTGCATCACGTTAGCTCCCCACTCATACTGGCTCTAGCCTGGCCTGAGGAACCAGTGCACTCCCTGGGAGTCTGGGCTGCATCACGTTAGCTCCCCACTCATACTGGCTCTAACCTGGCCTGAGGAACCAGTGCACTCCCTGGGAGTCTGGGTTGCATCACGTTAGCTCCCCACTCATACTGGCTCTAGCCTGGCCTGAGGAACCAGTGCACTCCCTGGGAGTCTGGGCTGCATCACGTTAGCTCCCCACTCATACTGGCTCTAGCCTGGCCTGAGGAACCAGTGCACTCCTGGGAGTCTGGGCTGCATCACGTTAGCTCCCCACTCATACTGGCTCTAACCTGGCCTGAGGAACCAGTGCACTCCCTGGGAGTCTGGGTTGCATCACGTTAGCTCCCCACTCATACTGGCTCTAGCCTGGCCTGAGGAACCAGTGCACTCCCTGGGAGTCTGGGCTGCATCACGTTAGCTCCCCACTCATACTGGCTCTAGCCTGGCCTGAGGAACCAGTGCACTCCCTGGGAGTCTGGGCTGCATCACGTTAGCTCCCCACTCATACTGGCTCTAGCCTGGCCTGAGGAACCAGTGCAATCCCTGGGAGTCTGGGCTGCATCACCACTTATGCTGAACAGAAGTTAACACCTGTGAATATTGCAAAAATGGCAACAATGTCCATTACAGGCTAGAACAAGAAGATACTGGTAGCTTCCAGCTTTGTAAACTAAGTTTCCTTGCTAGCTTCCAGCTTTGTAAGCTAAGTTTCCTTGCTAGCTTCCAGCTGATGCATACATCAGTTCACTACCCTAGTACCTTGTTGGCGATAATATGCAAACCATAACACATACTACTGCTGATTTCAAAGCTGATTGTCTCAAAAAAATGTATTCATTCATGTAATCTCCCTCATGTCTCTTCCAGTCAATATTGTCTTTGCTGGAGCCACAAACTGAGTGTGAATGACATCATGGGCCTTAAAGAGACAACGCACACATTTTATAAAATATTTTTCTTCTTCTATGCAAATGTTGTTGATCAGTACAATAAAATAAGTCCCGAATGGAAGGGTAACAGATAGTTTGTCATCTGTAGCCCTGTGAAATCAGCCAAAACAATAAGTCAATGCGTGCACACACCTGTATTGTGACTAGGCCAAGGCTACATCTTGATTTCCCCAATTTATCAATAGAGATTTACCATTCAAATAAATTATTACCTTTCTGTTATGTAGTTAGATTGGTAAAAACAAAGTCAAATTGATTGTATAATCCAAATCTATGTCAAATGTAATGATATTGCCTAGTTAAATAAAGAAAATATTGAACTCTTAAAGATCTGTCTGGATCAAGTAGCATTCTGTGAATGGCTAATAGGCCTTCTTTTTCCCCTTGGTATCATGCTGGTATCTAGTATTATGACACTGAACCTGGTGTCCGTATCAAAGACAAAATTCTGGTATTGTGACATCACTAACCTGTTGTCAGTTTGTTGTGTGTGTCCTAATGTGATGGTCTTAATGTACATAGAAACAGGTACAGTATTGTGTGAATAGGATCAAAGTAAGTTATGCTCCTTGCTTTTCCACATCCCTGAGAAGGTGACGATAAGCAGCCCAGCTCTGTTTCAAAGCAGACACTTTCAGAAATGTGCAAAACCTCTAACAGCGTCTAATAATCTCATGACATGAGCAGTTGTTGATACTTGATACTGAACGTGATCCACAACTCTCGTAGTCCTTAACAGAGCAGTACAGTATTGCTGTATTTCTAATCCAATGGCTCCCTCTTGTGTTCAAAAGAAGTTCCTACATTTTTAAATTCATGGAGTTAATTTCTTGACTGTTGAAAATGCCAATAAAAAGGCCTGCGATTTGGTCTTGAAATGCTATTTCACGTACCCTCTACATCCGCTAGCTGTACCCCATTTGTCGTGCTGTATCTGTGGTCAACTTGCAATGCTACAGCAATGCGTTAATGCCATATCAAGCAATTCTAGCATATCGGCCTATTAAAAACTTCAAAGAGAACATTTACAGTAGTCTGTAATAGGTACTATGAGAAGGTCTACAACCCTCAACTCAACTCTGGACCTCTGAGCCAGTCCCACTGCGTTTTTTTTTTCTTTCATTTGTTCCCATCGAATCAGACTGATTTTAGACCTTGGACATCAGGTGGGTGCAATGAATTATCAGGTAGAACAGAAAACCAGCAGGCTCTGAACCTCGTACGGTAAGAGTTGAATACAGCTGATCTTCATAGATAGAATGTCTAGTAATTCCATTTCTATTTCTATACTCTACAATGCATAGGTCATACAGGGAGAATGTTATGTGCTGATTGACATATAGCAGTAGCTGGCAACCTTTCTTGGGTTGCATGCCTGACCCGTGTCTGTGACATTCCCTCTTGGTAGAAGCAGCAAAGGTGCTGACTTCAAGAAGCCGTACCTTCTATTTTGAGGATCCATAAGTGAAGATGGAGTGTCTTGAAGGATTGTTCCCAGTGACTCTTCTGTCGTTGTTGAGCACCACGGTGTTTACTTCAGCTGAGCTTTACTTCTACTCTAATTTCATATCAGGTTATGGGTCGTCAATCAACTGAGGTTGTTGACTCAAATAATATTTCTGATTGCCAAAATCCCGACATATCTTAAGTCTTACAATGAGGCCCTTTTATCTACTTCCCATAGTCGGATGAACTCGTGTCATTTATGTCTCTGTCCAGTGTGAGGGAAGTTGGCGGGAGTTTTGCGAGCCAATGCTAAATAGCGTCAGCGTAATGACGAGTAGCTACCAGCGTTCTCTGGAGAAGTAGATCAGGTTATTGGCAATGAGGCCCTTACATATCCATTTAAGCAGGCCTGTAGTACTTAAAGTCCAGCTCAGTCAGTTGAGAGACTGGAGCATTCAGCAAGGACCCAGCCCAGTGCTTGGCCGCCCACCTACTCTAGTGTGTCCTCGTCGAATCACATCTTGCTGTCTGTCTTGGCAACACGATCGACACAGAGCTGTGTTGGACTGACAGGTCATCCATTCCCCACTGCTCTTCTCAAATCACCCAGGAAACCCGTGAAGGCAAATCTATTCCGCCACCCTCGGAAATCACTCTTTAATTAGTCCGGAGAAGTAATGAACTGCAGTAAAGTGACAAACACTCGGCCCGCCTGGTAGCCTTGGACCCGGGGTAGCCCTCCGCTACAAGGACAGAGCCTCCTCTGAAAGACGAGGAGACCAGGCAGGCATTTTATTGGACTAGATTTATCACTCCAGAGAAGGACAAATGTGTGCCATCTAACCCCCCCCCCCCCTCTGTTTTGTCCTCGGGCAAGTGTCAAGTGGGCTGGAGCTTGGTTTGGAGCTCGCTGTGCCTCCCCCGGGCAGTGTCAAGTGGGCTGGAGCTTGGCTTGGAGCTCGCTGTGCCTCCCCCGGGCAGCCCCGGGCCTCGTTCCGTAGGCCAACGTTCTGGAACGCTGCAGATGGAAGTTAATACCATGAATAGAGCAGACATGATTCCTTATTCTGCAAGTCAATAGAGGCATGTTTGTTCTATGCAACATATGTAACTTAGGCTCGGCCGCGTGGCGCTTCCCTTCAGGCAGTCCTGGAGTCTCTCTTGTTGTGCCGAGCCATGTGGCTCTGTTCACCTTTCACACGTGTGCCACATGTTGTTTTCTTTGCCATACCAACCCACCCCCTTCTCTCCTGTGAGCGTGATCGAGCTGTAGCAGTCAAACACCTTGGAGAGATGGAGAGAGAGAAGGGGGAGGGAGAGCTACTGTAGCAGCGAATCCATTCACATCCGAGCGAGCCACAAGCGGGGGAGCTGTGACAGTAACACTTGTCAACAACAGGGAAGTGGCCCGTCTGTCTCACTGTTACTGAACAGCTCTAGAACTAACTGCTCCTCATCCTCCAGTCCAGCCTGACCAGTTGTCTTCCTCCTGCAATGGGGAATCGCACCATGAAGAAGGTGGCGCTGCTACTGGTGAGCATGTGTGGAGTTGTTACTGCTGTGTGTGTGTGTGTGTGTGTGTGTTTCTCTAGGTTGGTTTTCTCGAGACGGCTGGTTGTGCTTGACTTATACACAGCTAACATTGTCCTGAAATACTTTGACCTAACTGTCGATCTCGATTGTGTGTGGTGGGTACCGGCGCGCCAGCTGACACTGATGTCTTACGAGGCTAGGAGCAGACGCCTCACAGGACCGGCTGCAGTTTCTTCATCCTGGAAGGTTACACATTTCAATATCAGTGATGTAATGGTCTGTAACGGAGTGACCTGCTCTCTGAAGTATTTGTATATTGATGTGGAGATGTGATCGGCTATGTTTCTCTTCTCATGCAATTATCTCCACAAGTGTCAAGCGTTTTCAATT
Organism: Oncorhynchus nerka; assembly: GCF_034236695.1. Classification (NCBI taxonomy): domain Eukaryota; kingdom Metazoa; phylum Chordata; class Actinopteri; order Salmoniformes; family Salmonidae; genus Oncorhynchus; species Oncorhynchus nerka. The sequence goes on along the minus strand of NC_088413.1, from coordinate 27,969,802 downwards.
TGCTTCGTGTGTGTCGGACTGTCTGGTGTTGATGCCTGTGCTGACTTTGCGACAAGACACAAGTTCAACTGCTGCCGGACCTCGAGGAAAGGCAACGTCCAGCTGGGGATTCAGATTGCTCTGCAATTGACCTTGATTCAGTTTCATCTCTTAAAGTATTTGTTATTTCTCGTTATGCGTTACAGTTGGAGACTTTCTTAGAACACGTAAACTCCATGTGTTTTTAGACAGTCCGTCTTTATGAAGAGGGAGGATGGGAGAAATAGAACTGGAGAACAGCACATCTGCTCTGAATTCCCCCATAGTGGCCAGCCCAGAAGCTCTGGTCAGGGCTAAGTTCAACCCACCACATGCTCCCTACTTCCATCCTCCTTAGTTATTGTTTTGAAAGAAAAGACATCTCTTCACGGGTGAAGGAGACTAAACGCAAAGACCCAGAATTCCCACGGGCCCACGACTGGCTGTGAGCAATTGACCTCTGTCTCTGTCACAGCACGACCCCAAAGTCATGTCCCCCTCTGGTTCTCACCACGTTAGCGCCAAATGGCCAGCAACACCAGCAATCAGTTAAATAAAGGTTAGATAATAAGTTACTGTACAAGAGCCTAGGCTGTGATAATGGACATAGTTTTGAGTAGATGTCAGACGATGCCCTGGTTATCTAGATTAGCTCTGCCCCCGCAGGCATTGTCCTATATCTAATCATAGACATCAGTTTATAGCAGTGGTTCTCAACTGGTTTTGCCTCCGAACCCAAATTGCACAAGGTTGTCTCTGTCGCGACCCAATAATAGTATCTCAAAAAATTATCACAAATACAATCTGGAAACTATTTTGAATTCTATATTAGTAGTAAATGTAGCACTTATATGACGAGGGAACAATGTTCCCACCTCTTTCAATGTAAGTAATTAAATGAGGCCCATATTCTTGATGAAGAATGTTAATTAACTCATTGGCTTGAGACCACAAAACCAACCAACTAATAGTTCTATATTCAAAATATTATGATTGAAGAAAAATTGTTAAACGATTCAATAATTAAGTGTAAGTTCATAATTTCTACACACCTAATACCTGGTTTAAGTCGTTTCAGTTCAGACTGGAGTATTTATTTTTTGCTCAGACACCCGCGAACACACTCAACATCCCACCAGTTGAGAATCTCTGGTTTTTAAGTACCAAGAAAGAGTTAATCATGGATTAAACTTCGATTCTTAGTTCCAATATGTATTCAGGAGGAACGATCGGAGTCTAAAGCTAGTTGATAATACCAGTGTTTTTATAGCGGTGAGTAACGTGTTAAGACGAGTGTCTTTCTCTGGCTCACTGTTTGTTGAGATGTCCTTGGCAGGCAGATCCTGAAGTATGGCTTAGTGGGATGACGAGAATGCTCTTTCATTGTCGAGAATATGCAATCAGAATTTAAATCTCCAGAAGCCAAACCGCTAGAGAAAATAAATATTTAATGTAGAAAATAAGCTGTTGGAGTTTTAGAATTCATGACAACCAATTGGGTATTTTAGACTGGCAATATCTCTTAGTGCCTCTGGTGATCAAGTCCTCCCTCCCCCCAACAGAGTGTGTTCAGTCCTTTTGTGTTGCCTTTTGGAGTGTGTCTGATACATTTTCACAGCTGGAGACTCGGTCTGTTTGTAATAAGGAGGAACTGAACAGGGTCAAATATCCTATATTCAGGGGATAGGAGAAGTGCTTTTAAACAAGCCTATGTGCATGTTAGCGGTGTGTTGACTAAATAAGGCTGTGCTATGTCATATGCTATACTAATATAGCCAGTGTTTCCTATCGTGGTGTGGTGGTCAATGGTGTATGTGATTGAGCAGAGATGGCAAACTGTGAGAGGTTCAAGTGTTGCTCCCAACATCAGGCCTGAATGTAGAAACAGCCTTGATTGCAGTGCATCTTTAGGCTTTATGGGCTTTGCTATTGGAATACGAGTGTTTTGAATCACGGTGGGATGGACGTATGTGTGATACAGTAAACACCGTGAGAGGTGTGGAAGTGCTGGAACCAACACGGGGCTGGTATGTAGAAACAGCCCTGTGTTAAAGTCTGAGTAGGCTGCTGCCTGTGTGGAGGAATGTGTCAGTAAGCTGTTCTGCCTGGCATGTCTTGAGAAGGGGACAGATGGGGGGCTTGTGGCTCTCTGAACTACATGGCCTGGGTTAGGAGAGGCTCCTGAATTAGACCCTCTCTCTTCCTCTTACTCTCCATCACTCTCAACCTGACTGCCTGCCAAGTTCCTCTGCTGCTACACACACACACACACACACACAGAGAGAGTCAGAGACAGAAAGCACTCTCCCAGTGGGGTCATGTTTCCCACAAGGTACAGTGAATTCTGGGATTTAACCTCCGCTCCATGACTACTCACATGCTGTGCATTAACGACCTCCACACCACTGACGACCTCTTCAAATGACCTCTAACTAAACCTGTAACTAACCTGCTTGTAGCACTCTGATCAACTTCTATTGTATTCTCTACAACAGATGCCTTTCTGTTCCATGCAATTAAAGTGGCATTCCATCAAACAGTATTACAACGTGATGGTTCATGAATGCCGTAGTGGATGTGTAGGGGTTAGATATGACTGCTGTCCGTTTGGCCGCTGTCGTGCAGTTTGTCTACTGCGTGTATATTTAAAGGGCAAGGTTGGTTCATTGCAATAGGCTTAACATAAACTAGCATCGGTCAGACTGTGGTAGATGGCTTATGATATCATAAAACTATCCTCCTTGATATTTAGTTGTTTTCTAAACCTTTAGCCTCAACACCACATCACAGATGATTTATGTGGAATATGCATATGCACTTCCCTCCTCTGGGATTCCCCATTAGCCCTGACAATAAATCCCCCATAAACCATCTGGGGTGGTGGATTAGACAGAGCAGGAGATTAGGCTTCCATGGTGACTGAGCCGCCTTGTGACTTTCTGCCTGCCGGTGTGTTTGTACCCTTTAACTGCCCTAATCTCTGTGGGGGGGGCACTTTTGAACATGTGAACAATTGGAACCCACTGTTGGTCATCTCAATGACACACCTCTGTTCTGGCATAGAGAGGGAGGGGGACAGCCTGGGTCTGTTGGGGGGGGGGGCAGGCTGCGTCAGCCTTGCTGCCTGGCTTGCAAATGTCTTTATTTCTATGTGGATGAGGTGTGTAGGCCTATGTACAGACATCACATAGACCGCTACTGTGTGTGTGTCTCGCCACACATGCCACAAGCATTGTTCAGTCCCATTTTGGTCCTGGATCCTCTCCAGACAATGCCCCAGGGGCAGTCAAGGCCAAGGCCCTTCTGGGGGAGGGGGGCCTTTTTATACGCCTGTCTGACAGCCAGGGGTCAGCCCAGATGGCATCTGAACACTGAGTTAATGCAAGTAGGGCAGGTACTAGGTACAGCGCCCCTGTGATGAATAGAGGCAGCAGGTAACCTAGTGGTTAGCGTGTTGGGCCTGTAATTGAAAGGTTGCTGGATCGAATCACTAAGCTGACTAGGTTAAAATCTGTCGTTCTGCCCCTGTACAAGGCAGTTAACCCACTGTTACCGGGAACAGTGGGCTGTCATTGTAAATAAGAATTTGTTCTTAACTGACTTGCCTAGTTAAATAAAGGTTCAATTGAAAAGTAAAGAAAACGGGACATGTCCATGTTTCAAATCACGTTTTATTTGTCACATGCGTCGAATACAACAATAGACCTTACCTTACGTGAGACCTGGAATACAACAATAGACCTTACCTTACGTGAGACCTGGAATACAACAATAGACCTTACCTTACGTGAGACCTGGAATACAACAATAGACCTTACCTTACGTGAGACCTGGAATACAACAATAGACCTTACCTTACGTGAGACCTGGAATACAACAATAGACCTTACGTGAAACGTTTAATTACAAGCCCTTAACCAACAATATTGACTAAATAACCCCCCCCGCCCAATATTCCCTCATTTTGAGGGAGAGGTTGTTGTCCTGGCACCACACTGCCAGGTCTCTGACCTCCTACCTATAGGCTGTTTTTTTCCTTTTGTCCTGGTGGGAAAGGGCAGTATTGAGATGGCGTCATCTGTGATTCTGTTGGAGTGGGTCTAGGGTTTCTGGGATGATGGTGTTGATTTGAGCCATGTCCAGCCTTTCAAAGCTATGGGGTGGTAGTCATTTAGGCAGGTTACTTTTGCTTTCTTGGGTACAGGGACTATGGTGGTCTGCTTGAAACATGTAGGTATTAAGGACTCGGTCTGGGAGAGGTTGAAAATGTCAGTGAAGACACTTGCCAGTTGCTTTGCGCACGCTCGGAGTACACGTCCTGTTAATCCGTCTGGCCCCGCGGCTTTGTGAATGTTGACCTCTTTAAAGGGTCTTGCTTACATCGGCTACGGAAAGCCTCTGGAACAGCTGGTGCTCTCATGCATGCTTCAGTGTTGCTTGCCTCATAGCGATTATAAAAGTCATTCATCCTGTCTGGCAGGCTCGCGTCACTGGGCTGCTCGCGACTGGGTTTCCCTTTTGTAGTCTGCAATAGTTTGCAAGCCCTGCCACATTTGATGAGCGTCAGAGCCGGTGTAGTACGATTTGATCTTAATCCTGTATTGGTGCTTTGCCTGTTTGATGGTTCGTCTGAGGGCATAGCGGGACTTCTTATACGGGTCCGGATTAGCGTCCCGCCCCTTGAAAACGGCAGCTCTAGTCTTTAGATCGGTGGGGATGTTGCCAGTAATCCATGGCTTCTGGTTGAGATATGTACGTACGGTCACAGTGGACGACGTCATCGACGCACGTATTGATGAAGCCGGTGACTGATGTGGTTAACTCCTCAATGCCATTGGATGAATCCCGGAACATATTCCAGTCTGTGTTAGTAAAACAGACCTTTAGTGTAGCATCCACATCATCTGACCACTTCCTTATTGAGCAAGTCATTTGTACTTCCTTTTTCTTGTTTTTGCTTGTAAGCAGGAATCAGGAGGATAGAATTATGGTCAGATTTTCCAAATGGAGAATGAGAGAGAGCATCTCTGTGTGTGGAGTAAAGGTGGTCTAGAGTTTTAAAATTATTTATTTTTTCACCTCTGGTTCCACATGTGACATGCTGGTAGGAATGAGGTAAAACGAATTTAAGTTGGCCTGCATTAAAGTCCCTGACCACTAGGAGCGCTTCTGAATCAGCATTTTCTTGTTTGCTTATGGCCTTATACAGCTCGTTGGGTGCGGTCCTAGTGCCAGCATCAGTTTATGGTGGTAAATAGACAGCTACAAAAAAAAATATAGGTGAGATTTCTCTTAGTGTGGTCTAGATCTTATCATGAGGTACTCGATCTCAGGCGAGCAATACCTCGAGACTACCTTAATTTTAGGCATCATGCACCAGCTGTTATTGACAAATAGACACAGATCCCCACCCCTCATCTTACCGGACATAGCTGTTCTGCCCTGCCGATGCACGGAAAACCCAGCCAACTGTATATGATCTGTGTTGTCGTTCAGCCACGACTCGGTTGAAACAGAAGATTTTACATTTTTGAAAATCCTGTCTGTAGGATAGTCTCAACGGCGCTCAACCAGTTTATTCTCCAGCACGGCAGCCGATAGAACGGATACTGGAGTCTGGTTACCCACTCGCCGACAAATTCTCACAAGGCACCCTAATTCCCCCCTCCTATATTTCCTTATTTTCTTCATGCAAATGATGTGGATTTGGGCCTTGTCTGGGAGCAACGTTACATCCTTCAGTACTGATATGTGGTCCTGTGTCACTCAGTTCGTAAGAGCATGGTGCTGGAATCACATGCTAATACTAAATGTATGACCTCGCTGTACTGTGAATAGATCATAATCTTCATCAAATTAATTTGTGATTTTCACTCGAGACTCAATATAAGGATTTACTTATACTTAGACTTGTTAAAGGTACATTGTACGAATTATCCTGTCGAACCCGAAGCCTGTTATTTACTTGCTAGACCTAATGAGAGGCTTAATGGGAGACTAGTTTTCCACTACGCTTTCTAGACACACACTTGAACTTTATCATCCCAGAGTTAGAATCCTATTAAAATTGAAGTGGGTAAACCATTTCAGTAATTAACAGATTGCGTAAGAAGGAATGCCCATAGGATTCCATCAACCTACCAAGTCTAACAATGTTTGTTTACATGACGCTGTGTTCTTAATTACCGACTAATGAGCGTTGTTTTTTAAAGACCATTTTTCTTGTTATAAATATATTTATCTCACTTGCTTGTTTATTGTTCAGGGGATTTTTGTTTAAAGCAGTTAACACTCTAACCCCTCAGTTTGTCAACAGGGAAGTTGATCCTTTCTTCCTCGTAAATAGCCATCCTGCTGCTTTAAAAAAAAAAAATCAGCTTGACAGTTAAAAGAAACCTTTTAAAAATTCAACTGAAGGAATTCCAGATGACTGTTTGGGGAATAAATTGAATTGGAGTTTGATCATCAAACAACTACCCAAGTGTCTCTTGATGTGGTGCTCTGCTCTGGTGAATCTTAACGCAAACTTGTCCTCTTTGAATTAAAGCACAACCCTGACATGATCAACACTGCCAGCTCGGATGGTTAGTCTACTCTTAGTGTTGTTGCTAGATGGTTTTTTGAATGAAAACTAAAGTGTTTTTTCTGCCAGTCAGTCCGTGGGCCAGAGCAGGGCAGATCTCCGTTGTAGCATGGTCTGTGCTGCAGGACCCAGATAAGGACTAGAGCAGGACCAAAGTGGAGGCAGGAGTACATGTCTGTGACATGGCACCACTACTACTGTGTGACTGGACCATTGAGTCATTGACCCTGGCTCTATGGGATTAAAGGCCTTTTTGGATCAAGGCCAATAACACAAAACAGAAAAGCATAACAGACTGTAACAATTCAGTGTTACCTTACAGCACTTCTCTGGATCATGGTCAAGAACACGGCCTACTCTGCTAATACAAACAAACAGGCCTTAACGGTTGCGAGTATTGCCTTTCGGCACAGAAATCTGGTCACACAGTACATTCAATAACACAGGCAGCCACGTCCACCCATGATACAACAGTTGAGTGTTGCCTTATGACGCGGCGGATATCTGGTTGTGCGCCCGTGGCCCCTGCTATGCCAGTCTCTCTGTGTGTCTCCGGTGCGACAGAGGAGCGAGATTTCCCCTATAAATCCATGGAGAGACTCTGAGTGCAGCAGAGGAAGCAACGCTGTTGGTGTAACCCTGCTGCTCCACCACACTGTGACTGACATCTGTTCTGCAGTGTGAGTAGCAATGCGACCTGCTATGCAACCACTTAACGGCACCCGTCTCTTTCTGTTTCCTCATGGATTACTCTAGTTTTTTGCTGGTTCTGCGGCGGATGAAAAAGAAGGGCTCAAGTTCTGATAAGCAGCGCTCGCATTAGCAGAAGAATTAAGAGTCCGGATGGATTCGAGTAATTTGATTGTTTAAGTGGCTTAAAAGGCCCGATAATGAAAAGTTATTGCGAATTGAATTTGTACTTTTCATAACATTGAGACGTTGAGTAAAAAAACAATCAAAGTTTACTGTGTTGCTAGGCTACCGTTTGGACTTTGTAGAAACCTACTCTAACTTCCGCCATCCTCTTAACCATGACTCAAAATAAAGCCCACTTGCACTGATCATAGAAATCAAGTCTGGTGGCTTCAATCAATTGGAACATCCGACAGTGAATCGCTCCCCATCGCTGTTCTCTATAGTCTCCCCCTAGTTCTCTGGAGGGGGGCTGGGTCATATTCCTGTCTGCTCCCCAGGTGAGGGGAGGCCAGCCTGGGCTGAGACCAGCAGAGTTGTCCCCCCTCCCTCTGCCCCATCTGTTGGTTGTACTGTGCTGTCCCGAGCCCGGAGCAGGCACTTCACAGACATGGTGTTTGAATATTTGATACAGGCCTAATTAACTATGCCCTTTTACTGGAGACGATGCACTGCTATTCTCCTGAGCCGAGGCCCTGCCGGCTTCAAGGCTACGCAGCCAAGGTTGTTGTTTTGCTGTCAAGGAGCTCTTCCGTCGCCTGGTTGGAGCTCTGCGCCGCCTGGTTGGAGCTCTGCGCCGCCTGGTTGGAGCTCTGCGCCGCCTGGTTGGAGCTCTGCGCCGCCTGGTTGGAGCTTTGCGCGCGTCCTTCAAACAAAATAGCCTCCACACGCCTACTCTACTGATTCTACGGACAGTAATGTAGCCTACTCAAAAGCATCCACACACCCATCAGGGAACCGTCCCAGCTGTCTCTGGAATGCCAGCTTGTTGATCCAAGCCTGCTAGGAATAGAGGATCAGAGGAATTTGGATTTGTTTTTGGGCTCCCATTTTCAGTGTTTAATAAACTCAATGGGTCTAATTCATTAAAGTTTATACCTCAACCTTCGAACTTTAGAAAATTACATTTGTGCGTCTCATTAATGAGAAGTCACTCTGAAGTGTTTTAAATGGAGCGGGCAAATCAACTGCTGTCCATAGGAACCTTGTTTGTAGCTTTAGTCTAAGTCTGAAAATAAGAGCATGAAAAATGTTTCAGACAGTTATACTTAGGAGTTGAAAGTTTGTTAAATTAAATCCAGACAATATTATTTGGCTTACTAGTCGACGACTAGCGTGATGTAGCATTGACTTGGTGTGATGAACACTGGTTGTCCCATAACTTGGCCTTCTCTCTGGAGAGTTAATGAGCAGTCTATCCCTCATGGAAGCTGAATGCTCACACCATTTTAAACTGTTATTCTGTATGCAATGGAGCTCTGTGTTCAAATGCTCGTTTATGGACCTATTTTTGGCAGTAAATTATGTTTTTGGGGAGAACTGGAACCTTGTTAGGCTAAATACTAATGCTTTTCCTGTTTGTTTGATCTAACAAAGCAGGCCAGCTCTAGCCAGGCCTGAGGAGAATGTCAATGCAGATTGCCTCGTCCATCACTCCTACGCTATGGATAGCAACAAGATGGCACCTGGGTCCTCCTGTGTGTGATTTGCCTCCAGCTGCGGCCTGGATATCCAGCTAAAAGTGCTAGCCCTAGATGGATGGCAGCATTTTGTCAGAGTTGCAGCAACTCATTGCGTCGAGTCATTCTCAATCGCCCATCCCTCCATCTCTTCCTCCCTTTTATCTCTCCTAGTTCTCCCCAACAGGTTGCCAGGTAACAGGGCCAACACAGCCTCCACTGGGGTGTTCAGGTACTCTCAGAACATTACATTGCTTAAAGAGCAATTAATTAGCCACTTTTCAACCTCCGGATCGTTGTCTCCAGCACCAAACCAGTGTCTACATAATGTGAAGACCGAGCCTTTCTATGACGGGTGGTTAAAAACGAAGAAAGGTCCTCAGACAATGCTTCTCTTTCACAGGGTAGGATTAAATGTACAAGACAGTTGATCTTAAAAGCTAGTTTCTAACCCATGGGAGGGTATGAAAATCACTGTTTTTAAACTTTTGATGTCATCGGGTACCTCCAGGAATAAATGTCGTAGCCAGGCATTCAGACTTTGAGAGAGTCCGAGAGGGAGTTGAAAACAGCATGTCCGGTGAACAGGTCAGGGTTCCATAGCCTCAGCTTTGTGTTGGTAGTGTAGCAGTAGTGACATTGACTAGTTCCACAGTATGCTCTTATCGATCTGTGCTTTGCTACAGTGCTTTTTGTAAAACTAGGGGACTTATGAAGTCTGAACAAAACAGGGCCCTTTTCTCTCTCTTTCTATCCCGCTCTCCCTCCCTTTCATGTGTCTCTTTGGGCCACCTCATTACAGGAGACTCGGTGGGCTCCATGTTATGCTCTGTGGAGACCGGTTGGAGTTGGTCTGCCATCTCCAGGACAGGGCTGCACTCTGCCGCAGCTCAGCCATGGCTTTCCTCCTTGACCTTGGGGGAGACATTAGTGTGTCACCCTGTCCTGCCGCCACACTGACTGCTTTATTGGCCCAGGCCACAGGAACACTCTGCCTGTCTGTACTTGCGAATTTTGGACACTTCAGCCCACGAGCTTACTCACAAGTCTGCCTGCTTGCAAACAGACGTCTGCAAGCGTGTGAGCTGAAGTCCATTTTAGCATCCAATCATATTGGTAAATGTCAAGGGATATGCATACGGCGGTACAGGAAATGAATAAGTGTACCCCTGAACAGCTCTGTAAACTCAGGTCTGCCTGACTTCTGCGACGGAAGTGGCTCCGCTATGTCCTCCCTCTATCCCACCTGTTATGTGGAATTAACTCTGAGAAGCCAGCCTGTCGTGGTGTAGGTGGTGTTTTCCAACACGCCGGCTGCCCGTCAGAGACGAGACCCGGCAGAGCTGAGCCGCAAAAGGTCACGTGCACCCGTCCGCCCACGCCAAGGCAAATGCAGCTGAACTCCCGTCCAACTCTCCTGCTGCTGGCACCGCTGTGCCTCAGCCCATGCCGACGCAATCTCACGCTAGCTCTCATGGAAACCTGGCCGGCCTGGACACATGGAGATGGCAGACAATCTCCTGCCGCCTCACGTTAATTGAACCAGTCATCAGAGGGCATTGTGAGCTAGCTACAACGTGCAATGATAACGGAGGTTGAATTTTTGCACGTCACTGACTAGACTTGAATCATTGGACCTAGCTCGTGTGTTGCACACCACTGTATCTGGACCCCTACTGTGGTGTGGGAGGGAGGGAGGGATGATTGGCTATGGCACCATGTCTCTATGACAACGGCCCTGGCTGCTGATGGCTGTGTGGTCTGTAGGTGACAGGCAGCCTGCTCCATGTCTCCCTCCCTCCCACACTGGTTGGATGTTTTAATAAAAATCCTGACCCTGGTAACTGTTGCTATGCGACTCATGATTCCACCCTAGTGCCAGTCCATTTCATCCAAACCCCGCAAGTCTCCCCTTTAGAGGCGTCTCAGGGAAAGAGTGACTGAGGATCAAGCTTCCTGTGAAGAAATCTCCCTAAGATGGTATTACACGGTCACAAAGCATTTCACTGCACCTGATTTAACATCTGTTTTAACATCTGCTAATCTGTGTACGCCACAAATAAACTTTGATTTCAATGTAGCCTGAATAAAACATAGCATAGAAAACTGCTCAGAATCGTGCTGCAGTTCCAACAATGTCCACCAGAGGGAGGCAGTGCTCTATAGGCTCAGACTGTCTGCTGCAGCTGTGCCGCCAGAGCAGCATCCCAGGCTTCACACACACATCGGCTGTTTCTCATCTGCTACCCGCTGTCACTGGACAGCCTCATTCAGCCGTGTGTGTGTGTGTGTGTGTGTGGGCCCACCCTGTCAGCTCCTCTGGGGTAGCGTCAGAGCCTCAGACACAGAGCCACTCTGGTGCACAATGCAGGGGGATGGAGGTACTGGGAGAGGTCGACTGTGTGGATACGATGAGGGTCAACGGCTGGGGACTTGATGAATTCTACTGTCTGGTGCAGGCCTACAGTAGATTTGTTTATTTCACTGACAACCTCTTCATTGAAGAGGGAGCATGAACTCAATCCCAGCTTTTAAATGACCTCCTCTCGAACACTGTGGTGAATGCAAAGGTACTCATTAAATTGGCGGAAAACACACACACACACACACACACACCTCCTACTCTGGGCCATACCGTACTTGTGGCAGCTCGTAGGCAGACTCCAGACACAACATGTCGAGAGGTAGAGTGGAGCCAAACAGTTGGGATCACTGAGTAACACGGATAAACGTTTGGCTCAATGAACACACTGCCCCCGCGCACACGTCCCCTCGTCCCTACCTCCCTCACCCATTTCCATCTCTACGCAAATTGACTGTGGCATTTCCCCTGCCGCCTGCCTCACCCCTGTAGCAGCAGAGCCTCGGTTGCTCGCCACCTGGCTTGGCTGACAAGCCACAGCTTTATGACACTCGCCACCCGGGATTAGGTTGGAATGTCTCTGTTGACAACTGTCTGGCCCCAGGCCTCTTTGCGTCGGGAGTGAGCATTGGGGCAATTATTAGGCCCCAGTGGCAAAGCCACAGTTCCCTTATTTTAGGGGGCGCCCGCCTCGTTGAGCATAGAGCGTTGGGCACCGCGTTTTTAGAACACACATCCTAACTTTCCATTGTACATTATGGCCATTCAGGATTATGAGATAGATAGGCATGCATATGCATTTATATACATATCTGTGTGCCCTGGCCAAGCCAATTTGTCATTTTGTTTGGCCTTGGAGAAATGTGTTTTAAGGACTATTTCTCACAAAAGCCGCCCTAGACATTAAAGATTAATGGCTGCGTGCAATTTTTATGATTTTCAGCTAGTTATTCTTCTCTCAAATGAGCTTTCTGTTACGCTTTTAGTATGTGTGTGTGTGTGTGTGTGTGTGTGTGTGTGTGTATACTGTGTGGGAGAGAAGGTCTGGATTCCTATTGGAAAGACTGGAGGCAGGTTTAAACCACTTGACAGAGTTGACACGTTGCTGCTCCCAGGCCAGTAGTGCAACAGGAAGCTCTGCCACTCGTCTTCATTCTGCTAAATAGCTGTTGGCTTTTTGACTTACCTCCATGGACGTTTTCAGATTTTGAAGCAATACAATGTCTAGCAATTAGGATATGGAAATGGGCCTGTGCCTCTGCAGAGCTGAACAGAGCCCTATGTCCCAACAGTGTCTATTTAAACTCCAGCTGTTTTTCTTAGGAACTAATCAAACACCAACCAGAAGGGTTTTTCTTAATCCTCTGTGGATGTTATTTTCTCTCGGCCAAACTCTTTTTCCAAATGTTCTTAGTTGAATGCATTCAGTTGTACCAAATGACTAGGTATCTCTCTTTCTCTTTACTCCGGCGTCCGATCCATGTGAAAGTCATTTTAACGTTTGCCTGTATCTTCAATGCTATTGTTTATAGGGTAATAGCTTCTGCGACCGTAATCGCTGGCTGTCGGCTGGTGTTTATGCCCAGCGGAGGATGCTAATGTAAACAGGAAGGAACCTCAACTCACACTTGTACACAGTGGCAGGCCGTCGCTGTACAAGGGGCTGGACGACTCATTCAAATCAGGTCCAATTTTATTGGTCACATCCACATGGTAAGCAGATGTTATTGCGAGTGTAGCGAAATGCTTGTGTGTGATTACTCATTCATCAACTTTGTGTTCTAGCATGTGTTGTGTAGCGAAATGCTTGTGTGTGATTACTCATTCATCAACTTTGTGTTCTAGCATGTGTTGTATAGATTGGTACGGCTAATCACTCACTGTTGCAAAGGGAGGTGTGACTGCAAGTGTGTTATAATGTAAACAGCGAGGAAACGGTCTGTGTGTGGTCCGGTATGAGCTAAGCCTTCCCAGCGATCCATCATGCCCAGTCCCCATACAAGCCCAGGCCAGAAGAGCCTCGTTATGCTTTGTCTGATTTGGCTGTCAGAGCCTTCCACATGTGTGAAATAAGGGAATGTGTTGCTATGGTTACACGTAAACAGGTTCCCGTTTCTGAATAGTCTGATGTACCGTATTTGTTTCATATTGTAATGGATTTGCAAGCATGCTTAGTCTTATGTCTTCTAAAACACAAGTTGCCCTGATGCTTTAATCACTTGAAATGAAGCTGGTGTCTTTAATGGTGAAACAGCCATGTCCATTTGGGATGTTACAACATCAAAAAAGGTACTTCAAACAGCACCCTTTCCCCCCCTCCCTGTAAATCCTTTCATGTGCTATAGAAGGACAATATGTACTGCAGTTGACTGTGCTGCGCCACGCTTCTCAGCTCGGCGACAAAAACGACAACGGTGGGGGTGGGGGAACAGTGGCACCGTTTCCCCCTACGGTGGATTCCCTCTCTAAGTCACAGGCGAACATCCTCCAATACATTTACTCAGTTTTTAGACACATTTCGACTTGTTCTTGAAGTTTCGGTAATATAGGTCCCAGTCTTAGCAGCATTGGCTGTCATGGTCAGAAACATGTGTAAGTGTGCTGAGTAACTCGAGGTACCAAAAAGGCTGGACCTTTTGACACATCAGTGTTTCTCCTCACAGAATGCAACCTAAGGGATCCTGAAGGTATTGTAATGACCTGACTAGATCATAAATGAACAATTGTCCAGACAGAGGCTTGAGTTTGCGAATTGACGGTTTATTGAACCAACTTTACACAGGCTACTGTTTGGGCCGTAGCACACGCCAAATAGATGACAGATAACCCACAAGCCAATCGTGACCTTCTCTTGTGAAGCCCAGACGTAAGAGAGAGAGAACAAAGGCTGAACCTGGTCTTAACTTCCAATTCCCAACCCCCCTCCACGCCACTCCGCCAACCACCAGGATGCCCGGCATCAGAACATTCCAGGCATTCCCGTGATTGGCAGATAGCAGGTTGATTGACATGTCGGACCCCGCGAACACCGGGTACTGGTCAGTACAACACAACCACCTCCTAGCCTAGCACATAACACACAGCTGTCTGTGCGGGTCGCTACAGTATAGACGACTGGAGTGAAGTGTGTTCTGGAATAGCTCTGCTGACAGGGTGTGTGTGAGAGATCACTGGGTGGTGTGTGTGTGGTGTGTGTGTGTGTGTGTGCGCTCGTTGCTTTTGACCAAAATGCTTGAGCAAGTAAATTGCTTTGTTTACTGAGGATGAGTTACCACCACGCAGGTAAACCTATTCTCACTGAGAAGATCAGACCGTAACTCCCATTGGCGTTAGCATATTTAAGAAGATCAGACCGTAGGTTAAGATCCTATAGGCTAATATAGCCCATCCGAGTTAGCATATTCTCATTAAGAAAATCAGACCGTAGGTTAAAATCCTATAGGCTAATATAGCCCATCAGAGTTAGCATATTCTCATTAAGATCAGACCGTAGGTTAAGATCCTATAGGCTAATATAGCCCATCCGTTATTCTCATTAAGAAGATCCTATTAAAATCCTATAGGCTAATATAGCCCATCGGAGTTAGCATATTCTCATTAAGAAGATCAGACCGTAAGATCATATTCTCAGAGTTAGCATATTCTCATTAAGAAAATCAGACCGTAGGTTAAGATCCTATAGGCTAATATAGCATATTGGCATATTATAGCATATTGGCGTCCACTTGAACTGTAACCACAAACATGAACCTTTTTTCTAGTACCGCTCAGTTGATCTCCCACCCCCCCCCCCGTTCTACCTTAAACCCTGACCTCTAAATCTCCTCAAGTTTTGGAAGTTAACATCCGTCTGGAGGCTGTTTTAAACTGCATGGCATTCAGGATAAGAGATTCCCTCAAACCGAAGGCTTTGGGCTTGAATTCCCCAGGACCCAAGGTTAAATCCCTCATGGCTGACATTCCTACTGTTTACCTTGGGCCTATCATGTTAACAGACATAAACCTCGGCAGTGGGTCCATGGCACATAGTTTGGAAGTTGAAGATTAGCCAAAAAGCTCATGTAGCCGGAATATAGACATGGGAGATACATTTGCTGTAGCCTATTCAGGATGTGTTCGGAAACGAGCAGTTTTGCTGGTGTCTCTGGTTACCATCACCGATGTGTCTGCACTCTTGACTGTTTACACTAAACCTCTGTGGGAAAGGTACTAATGCTGCTAGCTTCGCATTCAGACTCACACACTTATACAGCGGGGAGTTCTTTTGTATTTATGAATTATTCAGTTGCCTGCCAACATCCAGAAGCAACACACAATGAAGAGGCCTCTCGGTTCAAGAGGACTAGGGCTTTGTTTTTCATTACATCTTTATTGATCAGGGATGGGCAGCGTAGGGGGGAGTCAGCATTCTTTGTTGTCCGTCAGTTCTGCCGAGTTGTGAAGACTCTGTCATCCCCACTGATCCAGACCTATTTTTTCTGTAGTTAAATTTTCCCATAGCAATTATTTATTTCTCCAGCCTTCTTTTCTCCAGCCTTTTGATTAGAATTTGAGGAAGTTCCACGTGCTGAGATGTGACCTATGTGGGTATGGTAATGGCGTCTATTCCCAATAGGTTGACACTATATTGAGAAATGTCCTAGCCGGCATACAGCAGCACATTCTGTGGACAACATCGTCCCAGAAGAAGTGGAGGCAATTAAAAAAGTTGGAGAACTTCTCCTGCTCTTCTAAGGGAGATTTCGACCTTCAAATTAAATCCCAAGTTCTCGAAAAGTTGGGAAACGGCGGCACTCCAATAAGTTAATTAAAAAAATTGGACAAAAATCTGATCTGCTTGCCATGAGTTGGCATAAACTGTCACTGTTTATGACAGGTGTCATGTCCCACTGCGATACTGTAACATTATGCCCCCCCCTCCATGTCCCACTGCGCTACTGTTAAATTATGCCCCCCATGTCCCACTGCGATACTGTAACATAATGCCCCCCATGTCCCACTGTGATACTGTAACATTATGGTTCCCCCCCATGTCCCACTGATACTGTAACATTATGCCCCCATGTCCCACTGCGATACTGTAACATTGTGCCCCCCATGTCCCGCTGTGATACTGTAACATTATGCCCCCATGTCCCACTGATACTGTAACATTATGCCCCCATGTCCCACTGCGATACTGTAACATTATCGCCCCCATGTCCCGCTGTGATACTGTAACATTATGCCCCCCCCATGTCCCGCTGTGATACTGTAACATTATGCGTCCCACTGTGATACTGTAACATTATGCCTCCCACTGTGATACTGTAACATTATGCCTCCCACTGTGATACTGTAACATTATGCCTCCACTGTGATACTGTAACATTATGCCTCCCACTGTGATACTGTAACGTTATGCCCCCACTGTGATACTGTAACATTATGCCCCCACTGTGATACTGTAACATTATGCCTCCCACTGTGATACTGTAACATTATGCCTCCCACTGTGATACTGTAACATTATGCCTCCCACTGTGATACTGTAACATTATGCCTCCCACTGTGATACTGTAACATTATGCCTCCCACTGTGATACTGTAACATTATGCCTCCCACTGTGATACTGTAACATTATGCCTCCCACTGTGATACTGTAACATTATGCGTCCCACTGTGATACTGTAACATTATGCGTCCCACTGTGATACTGTAACATTATGCCTCCCACTGTGATACTGTAACGTTATGCCTCCCACTGTGATACTGTAACGTTATGCCTCCCACTGTGATACTGTAACGTTATGCCCCCCACTGTGATACTGTAACATTATGCCTCCCACTGTGATACTGTAACATTATGCCTCCCACTGTGATACTGTAACATTATGCCTCCCACTGTGATACTGTAACATTATGCCTCCCACTGTGATACTGTAACATTATGCCTCCCACTGTGATACTGTAACATTATGCCTCCCACTGTGATACTGTAACGTTATGCCCCCCATGTCCCACTGTGATACTGTAACGTTATGCCCCCCATGTCCCACTGTGATACTGTAACGTTATGCCTCCCACTGTGATACTGTAACGTTATGCCTCCCACTGTGATACTGTAACATTATGCCTCCCACTGTGATACTGTAACATTATGCCTCCCACTGTGATACTGTAACATTATGCCTCCCACTGTGATACTGTAACATTATGCCTCCCACTGTGATACTGTAACGTTATGCCTCCCACTGTGATACTGTAACGTTATGCCTCCCACTGTGATACTGTAACGTTATGCCTCCCACTGTGATACTGTAACGTTATGCCTCCCACTGTGATACTGTAACGTTATGCCCCCCATGTCCCACTGCGATACTGTAACGTTATGCCCCCCATGTCCCACTGCGATACTGTAACGTTATGCCCCCCCATGTCCCACTGTGATACTGTAACGTTATGCCCCCCATGTCCCACTGTGATACTGTAACGTTATGCCCCCCATGTCCCACTGTGATACTGTAACGTTATGCCTCCCACTGTGATACTGTAACATTATGCCTCCCACTGTGATACTGTAACATTATGCCTCCCACTGTGATACTGTAACATTATGCCTCCCACTGTGATACTGTAACATTATGCCTCCCACTGTGATACTGTAACGTTATGCCTCCCACTGTGATACTGTAACGTTATGCCTCCCACTGTGATACTGTAACGTTATGCCTCCCACTGTGATACTGTAACGTTATGCCTCCCACTGTGATACTGTAACGTTATGCCCCCCATGTCCCACTGCGATACTGTAACGTTATGCCCCCCCATGTCCCACTGTGATACTGTAACGTTATGTCCCCCCATGTCCCACTGCGATACTGTAACATTATGCCCCCCCATGTCCCACTGCGATACTGTAACATTATGCCCCCCCACCCATGTCCCACTGTGATACTGTAACATTATGTCCCACTGTGATACTGTAACATTATGCCTCCCATGTCCCACTGCGATACTGTAACATTATGCCTCCCATGTCCCACTGCGATACTGTAACATTCTGCCCCCATGTCCCACTGATACTGTAACATTATGCCCCCCCATGTCCCACTGCGATACTGTAACATTCTGCCCCCCATGTCCCACTGTGATACTGTAACATTATGTCCCACTGATACTGTAACGTTATGCCCCCCCCATGTCCCACTGTGATACTGTAACATTATGTCCCACTGTGATACTGTAACATTATGTCCCACTGTGATACTGTAACATTCTGCCCCCATGTCCCACTGTGATACTGTAACGTTATTCCCCCCATGTCCCACTGTGATACTGTAACGTTATGCCCCCATGTCCCACTGTGATACTGTAACAATTTGCCCCCATGTCCCACTGCGATACTGTAACATTATGGTTCCCCCCATGCCCCACTGTGATACTGTAACATTATGCCCCCATGTCCCACTGTGATACTGTAACATTATGTCCCACTGTGATACTGTAACATTATGCCCCCATGTCCCACTGTCATACTGTAACATTATGCCCCCATGTCCCACTGCGATACTGTAACATTATGCCCCCATGTCCCACTGTGATACTGTAACGTTATGCCCCCATGTCCCATTGCGATACTGTAACATTATGCCCCCATGTCCCCTGCGATACTGTAACATTATGCCCCCCATGTCCCACTGTGATACTGTAACATTATGCCCCCATGTCCCACTGCGATACTGTACTGTAACATTATGCCCCCATGTCCCACTGTGATACTGTAACGTTATGCCCCCATGTCCCATTGCGATACTGTAACATTATGCCCCCATGTCCCCTGCGATACTGTAACATTATGCCCCCATGTCCCATTGCGATACTGTAACATTATGCCCCCCCATGTCCCACTGCGATACTGTAACATTCTGCCCCCATGTCCCACTGTGATACTGTAACATTATGCCCCCCCCCATGTCCCACTGCGATACTGTAACATTCTGCTCCCCATGTCCCACTGATACTGTAACGTTATGCCCCCATGTCCCACTGTGATACTGTAACATTATGCCCCCATGTCCCACTGCGATACTGTAACATTCTGCCCCCCATGTCCCACTGTGATACTGTAACATTATGCCCCCATGTCCCACTGCGATACTGTAACATTCTGCCCCCATGTCCCACTGATACTGTAACGTTATGCCCCCATGTCCCACTGTGATACTGTAACGTTATGCCCCCATGTCCCACTGTGATACTGTAACATTATGTCCCACTGTGATACTGTAACATTATGTCCCACTGTGATACTGTAACGTTATGCCCCCACATGTCCCACTGCGATACTGTAACATTGCCCCCATGTCCCACTGCGATACTGTAACATTATGGTCCCCCCCATGTCCCACTGTGATACTGTAACGTTATGCCCCCACATGTCCCACTGCGATACTGTAACATTATGCCCCCATGTCCCACTGCGATACTGTAACATTATGCCCCCCATGTCCCACTGTGATACTGTAACGTTATGCCCCCATGTCCCACTGCGATACTGTAACGTTATGCCCCCATGTCCCACTGCGATACTGTAACGTTATGCCCCCATGTCCCACTGCGATACTGTAACGTTATGCCCCCATGTCCCACTGCGATACTGTAACGTTATGCCCCCCATGTCCCACTGCGATACTGTAACATTCTGCCCCCATGTCCCACTGTGATACTGTAACATTATGCCCCCCCCATGTCCCACTGCGATACTGTAACATTATGCCCCCCAAAAAAAAAAAAGTTACCTGACACAGACCAGCTGATCTGGACATTTCTGACTAATTGTAAATAGCGCTTTAAGGTATGTAATGACTGACATGACAAGAAGAACTGCTGATGCACTACCCAATTTAGAAATGTCACCTTGTGCATTCTACTATCGCAGGTTTCAAGAGTATGTTGAAAGCCCGACTGAGTTCCAAAAAAAAAGAAAAGGGCCCCACCGTTTTGGAACCACTGTGTTAAGAGACCATGTCAAAGCAGCTGATTACAGTGGTAAGTCAGGGAGGAGCAGACAGGACAGGAGGGGGCTGGTCTGGGGGATTGCACATGTCACCCCATTGAGCTTCCTCATAACTGCAGTTTTGGACAACCGGTGGAACTCATTCCTCCCCAGGGGGTCAGGGAGCCGGATTCCACAGTGACTCGTCGTTCCGGGGGGGCGTGGCCTATCCTGAGGCATGGCAGACAGCTGCTCTGCCTGGCAGGGACCGCAGCGATGACATCACGCCCTGGGATAATTTAAAGAGGGCCGATGAGCTGGGCAGCGAGCTCGTAGTGGACAGACCAGCATCAACAAAGCACCGTGAGGGTTGTATTAGTGTTTTCAAGAGCTCCAGAGAGAAGAGTCGAATTCCCCGGCCACTACGTACAACAACCTGCTCCCTGAGCCGACCCACCCCTGATTACCCCTCTGGGATATGACCTACTAGCCCCTGTTCTTGCAATGCTGAGGCATTGCCCCATACCCCTTTTCGCATCTTCCGGATCCCGAAAGAAGATGCCCAAGGCCTCTGGGAAAGAGAAGGCCCCCCTGGCAACACCGGAGAGCCTGGCCCTGGACATAGTGGCAGACCCAAAGGTGGTGGTCAAGGTGGCTAAGGACCCACCACTGCCCCCGCAGAAAGTGCTCCGGCTCTTCAGCATCAACATCATCACTCAGGGGCTGCCCTTCTGTCGCAGACGGGTGAGTGCTGCCGGGCTTGGGCCCAAGGTGTGTTAAGGGGGGTTGGGGTAGGCCAGATGCTTACCGACATGAGTGAGGAATCTCGCCTGTCACCCACATAATGTCAAGGGTTCACTCCGCACCCTGCTGGCTTATATGTGAGACGGGACTGACGAAAGCACAACTGTCTGCGGACTAGTGCAACTGTGATTCTGTTTTAGCGTCAAGGTCTCTTCCCCGTTTCCTCTCTTCTGTTGAATTGCACGTTGTCAGTCTCTGTTTTTGTGTTTGTAGTTAATCAAAGTGACAGTTTTTGTCTCCATCTGACAGAGGTTGTTTGTTTCCCTCTTTTTGTTTCTGCTCTGGTGACTATTTTCTTTTGTTTTTGAAATGTTCAACAAGAGTCTTGTTTCTTCCCTGGGTTGTATATTGTCAAAGTGAAACGCAGTTGAGGCCGTCTCAAAAATAGTTCTGACCTCTGACCCACAAGCCTTCTCAACGTGGATATAAACACTGTATAAACACTGTACCTACTACATCTCTTCCCACTTCAGTCAACAAACAGTCATTTGTTACCTGTACTGTTGTGTCTCGTCTTGTTTCATTAAATCAAGATGGAAAGATAAAAGCCATAGTCAGTGTTGGCACTTGTCCTTGACCGTAAATGCAGTGACAGGTTTTATTCTTGACAAAGCGTTTCATAATATGAAAACTATATTGCCAACACGTGAATGAGCGCAATAGCTTGTCAGTTTGGTAGAATACCCGATTCCCCAAGGACTTTTACTAAGGGCTTTGTCACAATTACATTGTACCATGTTGTGTAATGCTAACAAATGCACACTACCAATCCTTAATCATGTGCCTACTTCAGCAAATAGCTTTCAACCAATTTATTTTTATTTAAGTATTCGGTTTCTCTCTAAAACACGGTTTTATGCTACCGTGTGTCGTGGGTAGACTGCTGGGCGCAACAATGCTCTTGTTGACGCAGTCATGTGCCCGGGCAGCCTCGCCCAAAGAGCCGTTCAGGACTCCTACATGTGACCTTAAAAAGGCTGCATGGTATCTCTCTATTTATAGGTTATGTTTAGGAGACGGTGACCAAATGTATTGATCGCAGGGATAAACACCTGGCAGCTTCTGTAGTCCAAGGAAATATCGGTTGTCGACGTTTCAAGAACGTAAAGTTGAACGTTTTACAGGGACAAGTGCATAAAAGACACAGGCTCTGGATGTCCTCTCCCTTCAGTAGTCTTTTATTGCTGACATGTTTCAGTGATGTCATCCGATTAATGGGAGAGGTGCTGCTAGATAGGAGGGGGGCCAGTGACGGCCAGGACAGTTCAATGGTATCGGACGCGATGGAACGTTACACCTCGACAACTGGCCTGCGGCTTTACTCCTTATGCTCAGCAACCTAAGTCCAGCATCCTTACACGTACACACTTTTTATGTGTGTGTGTGGCGCACTGCGGCAACAAGTGGAGAAGGCTGACCAAGGCTTTGTCTGCCATGTTGAGCTGTTATCCTGCCAAATTGAATTGCGGCCCACGCAACCTTTTTTCTAGTTGTTCCCCTGTAAGGAATCAGACGTACCACAGCTTTTGTACCCCCTGTCTGTGACGTGGGAAATGTTGGCAGCCCTTGATGGGCAATTTGCACTTTTGTGACATTGTACTGATGTGAACCCTTAAAAAAACTTCATTACTTTGGGGAATTGAATTGACTACCGCTAACAGCATTGATATTTTCTTGTCAAATTAGACTGGCACCTCAATGTTTGAGTGTTGGCTACATCATAGTAAAAATGCCTTGGAGCTTAGACGAAGGGCTCTTTTTTTTATAGGGGTTGCTGAGGGAAGGATGGGAGAGGACATGAAAGATTGAGAGAATATAATTGTCCTCTTTCCACCTCCGCAGTTTTCAGAGGGAGTTGAGGGACAGAGTGAAGGATGGAGAGAGAATGAGGAGAGGACACAGCTAAAACAGTGACTGAGGAGACTGCAACCCTCTCGCTCGCTCGCTCTCCCCGCCCCCCTCTCGCTCGCTCGCTCGCTCTCCCCGCCCCCCTCTCGCTCGCTCGCTCGCTCTCCCCGCCCCCTCTCGCTCGCTCTCCGCGCCCCTCTCCCCGCCCTCCGCTCGCTCTCCCTGCCCCCCACTCGCCCTGCCCCCTCTCTCTCCCTCCCCACATTTTGTCTCCCCCTGTCTCTTGCTCTCCCCCTCTCTCTCTCTCTCTTCTGTCTGAGATCAAAGCCAGCCACTGGGTAAAACAGCTCCGAGACAAAGGGATCAGAATGGTAATTTGTCCTTCATTAGCGCTGTTTACGCGCTAGCTGCAGGTTCAAAAGCTGAGCCGAAAGGGCTCTAAGGGGGTGGCTAGGCAGGATAATATCCACTATGCTCCGTCTTTCCTGGCCACAGAGTCAGAATAAAAGAGATGTTTCTCTTTGTAAGTGTTTCGCTCACTGTCCAATGGGATTCAAGTGGTACTCATAATAATCACCATAATCATTTTTTGCAAGGTAAAACAGACTGTTACATTCCTCTGTTACACTGCATGACTAACAAAAAGGGAGACCAAACTAGGTTCACAGTCAACGCACACGTCACAAAGCAGGATGAGCAACTGTCCAGGCATACGATGGCTATAGCCCTTTAACCTGTTAAACTCAGTGGTTGTTTTGGACCCGGTACTCTAGTCCTTTAACCTGTTAAACTCAGTGGTTGTTTTGGATCCGGTACTCTAGTCCTTTAACCTGTTAAACTCAGTGGTTGTTTTGGACCCGGTACTCTAGTCCTTTAACCTGTTAAACTCAGTGGTTGTTTAGGACCCGGTACTCTAGTCCTTTAACCTGTTAAACTCAGTGGTTGTTTAGGACCCGGTACTCTAGCCCTTTAACCTGTTAAACTCAGTGGTTGTTTAGGACCCGGTACTCTAGCCCGTTAAACTCAGTGGTTGTTTTGAACCCGGGTACTCTAGCCCTTTAACCTGTTAAACTCAGTGGTTGTTTTGGACCCGGTACTCTAGCCCTTTAAAAGGCTGTTTGTGAGGTGATTCTCCCCAAGAACTTCATGAAAGCGGAATGTCTTGACCTCCATCCAGTGTTAATTTGTACCGTGTACTGTTTCAGATGTGTTGTGGGCTGTAAAATGGTGTTGAGGGTGTTAGAACTGTAAATAAGGTGTCCCACTGGGTACCTTCTGTGTTCTCTCATTCTCTTGCTCCCTCCCTCTTTCTAGTTCATCCCTCCCTTCATTCCTTACCTCCCTCTCCTTTGGTAAGGAATGTTCTGTGCCCTGTTTTCTACAACTGCTAGGGAAACTCAGCCTTGACGCTAATTAGGATTTAATCGTTTGAGCTGAAGGTGAAATACACCTTTTGGTACCAACCAGACCTAGGCCTCCAGGGGAGCATGAAACGAGACACCCCTGGCACAGGGAACCGAACACGGGAAGAATAAAGTTAGTTAAGCCCCCACCTCTGGCAGCCTCCGGATGGTAATTGGTTTATATATATATATATATATATATTTTTTTTTTTTTAATGTAGGATTACGGCACTGTTGCCGGTCGAGCTTAATCCCTGGCTTCCCGTTGCGAGAGTGCAGTTTCCCCCTCCAAAAGCAGAGCAGCGCCCGCGGCATGCCGACCCCTCCATCAGGGGATCTTTGCCTTCCCTCTCTACCTCTTTCACTCTCTCCCACTAACTAAAACACTGCAGAATACAGGTGTTCTATCAGCAACTTGCACACATTCCCCCAGTAAGATTAACTTTGTATGAAAAGACAAAATGGGCCCTTACAGGCTTCCCCTTTTGTTCTTTAGTGGGTCGTGTTCAAGAACAAGTTCCTTTTGTTTTTGAGTCTTTGTCACTGTGTTAAAATGGTACCTTGCGAGGAGAGAGTTCCAGGCCCCGAACTGAAAAACAGTCTAAACTTTGCCACTGGCTGCCTTCTGGAAGAACGTTGTCTCAGTAGACCAAACCAAACAGTAGCTAGGTCCCCAATGCCCAGTTGTGGGGCTGCTCTTGCTGGTGTGCCACGCAGACTCCATCAGACTCTACTGTGGAGGCAGCAGCTGGCTGCAGTGAATGGAATTGCTGGTATTTCTCTGGTCTTTATGGGACGTTAGAACTTAAGTCCCCGGAGCTTCTGCTTTCAAGAGAGCTCATTCCTCAGAGACCCAGGAGCTTTCACAAGACATTTCTGTCATTTCTAATGCGACAGTGTTGCTGCTGAGATAATTTCAGAAAGGTTTAGTTATTTTAACAAAACTTAAGTTAATAAACTTATTTAACTGAATACATTATCATATGTTCCATAGTACGGAGCGATTTAGTGATTTGAGGTAGTTTGATTATTTAAAAAATAATCATGGATTACGGTTTCGATTATACATTAAATGCATTATGGATTATTGACAGAAAATATATATTTTTTTTGGGGGGGGGAATTCCGAAGTCAATCATTATGAACATTCAATTGCAAAAACATAGAGACGATGGAATATTTTCAGTCGGGTCAATAGAGAAATAGGAAATGACTATGAAATAATCTAATTTTAAAAGTTTTTTATTTTATGACTTGATTTTTTTTTTCATTCCTTAAAGTAATCATCTCATCTCTGCTCAGGGAATAGCAGCCAGCCAGACTAACATCTAACGTTATCTCGGTGCTCCCCATACGGATCTTCAGTCATCCTATTCAGCTAGGCTAGCCTGACAAAATCATTTTTCTGCTTCTTCAAAGTAGATGAGGCATACATGCACAAACGGTCTCTATCCCTCTCGTTGTTGTGTACATTCCTCTCTCATGCGTTCTGTGTGTATCTAACCTAACGTAGCGTGCGTAAAAGTGTCTTTGTCCAAGCCGGAAAGAACAGGTGCAATGGATGTTCTTGACTATTTCTTGAACTGCATTGTTGTTTAAGAGCTTAAGTAAGCGTTTCACGGCAAGGTCGTATGTAATTCAACTAAGATTAATTGTAGTTAATTACCAGGTTTCTGCACTGAACTAGGTTGAATATTTGCTTAATGCAAACTACAACTCCCCTTCAGGCCAGCATTTCTGTCGAATAATTGGATTTCTCTCGGCGCGTTGGGCTCACACACAACTCCTGAATGGAATTCAAGCAATTGAACTGACATCGGTCAATTAGTTGTTTTAATAAACCCACCCAAAAGAAAACGAAATCTTGGTTAATCGCTCAGCAATAATGTTACATAACATTTGTTTCCTCTGTAATAGCTTAGCAATAATATGTCTCCTGAAATGTAGGTACACAAGCTTAAATACGGTCCTTGTCTGAGGACATCTCCAGGATCTTTTGTATCGTCCTTCAACTCTGTCAATCTCCTGGTATAAATAGCATAGAGACTTGGCTTGAGTTTCCAATTCAAATGTGCCAACAGGTTACGCAAACCTCGTTTGCCAGGCTCAGAAAAGGTATCCAGCTGCTGATGGTTATCGGGGAATTAGACTTACACGGCAGTGCATTTGAGACTTGGTGTTACTTTCCTGGCTCATCCTGCTGCCATGCCATTTTGAGTAAGATGATCTGGACCTGCCCATTACAGCTATGTGTCCTGTCCCCTGCCATCAGCCAGGGCCATCAGCTGCTTGGACTTTCGCTCAGTATAGGCGACAACTTTCTCTAGAGACTCTGATATCAAGTGCAAAGTGGATGAGCTAATAGCTAGATCTCAAAAGCCACGGAAGGAAACACTTTGCTTATTTTGTCCGTTATACATCCCTTCTTTGCCTTCAAAGTAGTTTTGTATATATATATATATATATACACACATCTCCTCACGGGGACATGTAAGCTGTTGCGGATTTCGCCGTTAACCAGCCAAGTATCTAGTATAAAACAAGATGTTATAATTGAGTGCTCATATGGCCTTTTTGTTTGTTTGTAAGGTGTCTGTGTGTGTGAAGCAGGGCGACGTTGACACTCTTGGTAGGTGCGGCCTATGATGCATGCTGCAAGCCAGGCGCAGATTGCAACCTCGCTGTCATGTCTTCGGTCACATTTCAAAAACATTTCCATTTCCAACAGTGTTGGATAAAAGGGATATGAGATGGCACCAATTTTAGGCTGTTAAATTCAACTTCGCCAGTGTGCTGTTTGAATACTGTATATGCGCTTGCGTGCTTACTGCTTAGCACTACTCTGCGTCATTCATCATACTTTCAAACAAGTTATTTGCAGAGAAAGCACAAGAAAAGTTTGCACCTTTATGCCGACGAAGAGATGTTGAGAAAAGCCCACACCAGGCCTTAGAGATCAGTGCACGGCCAGTTGACTCCCTTAACTCCCTCACGCTCCTCCCAAGACTCCAATCTCTGCAGTGGATTATTTCTCAAATCCATCTTCTAGTAAACACATTGACCAACTTCTTGCCGGTCGGGCCCAGCCGTGTGTTAAGGTGCCTGCGGCGGGCGGTTCAGATAAGACCTTTTGGATTTGAGGAGCTTCACCTTGTACTCATTTGGTGCTACATAGATCAAAATGGGACTCGCAATCCCTCGACTCTGCATCATGGCCCACCGAAGCAATCGTCTCCTCGCCGCATCGCTTTAGCGGCCCTGTTCACGTTATTGCAGTTGACAGCAAGGTGTCATTGCAGGAGAGATGCCGTTAAAATGGAGGGCCTGGAGAAGCACTGAAGATGGTCCATTTGCTGATGCAATAGACTGCAATACGACAGGGCTTATGCTGGAATAATAAAGCACGCTACATTACCACTCCAAGACCTTCTGAGTTCTGGCTTTCTTTTTGGATGAATTATTACGTATTTAGCGATTTGTTTCTATTGTGTCAGTATAGTGTCACGCTTCAAAATGATGACCTTTTTAAAAATGTAGTCTGCCACTGGGGACCGCATTCACAACTTCACGCTCTCCCCACACACTAGAAATCCAAGGTCCCTCCGACTAATCGCCGGTCTATTCCCTACCAAGTAGAATAGGTTATTGTATTGAACAGACCCGTAGGCTTGTTTGTACTCTGTATCCTGCTGGGCTGTGACACAGCTTTGAGCAGAGGATGAAACACAGACTCCCAGAGAGCGGTGTTGCTCTCACGGGGGAGCCGCCTGTTATGTCCCTTCAATGGGCCTCGTGGTGTAAGACATGCCCTGCCACTGGGCAGTCGGTCCGTTGTATCTGCAGTCTCTCCTTTCCCGACAAGTTCACGAGAGATAAGTGCTATCTGGGAGCCCTTCATGGCACCCTCGCCCACTTCTAATCCTTCATTGTCCATCTTGTCATTTTTCTATTACAGATTATACTCTTAAGGCTTTTATTCATCACCCTCCAGCTCTAAATGCACTTTTTTCCATTATCAGTAGACAATCCGGTCTTTGCTCACAAACTGACCGTAAGTCCCCATCACCAACTAAGTGTTGCAGTGCGATGGATACCCATGGCATTCTGGCTGCGCATCACAACTATCTGTCCTGCTGCTCCTTTACTCTCTATTAATAGAACCCACATAAGAAGAGCTCCTCTCTGCCGTTATGGCTCAGCTGCTGAGAGAAACCCACAACACTTTCGCCTCAGACGTACTGACCTCCCCTTCAGTTCAAAGCCAAGGAAGAAGTGATGGCGAAATGATGTCAAATCATGTCAAAAGGATTTGTGGGGCGTGGACTCATGGGGCGTTCCCCTGGTGTTAGCCGTCTCGCTAGCTAGCCTCCCTCCCTAGCGCCTTCCTCCCTTCCCACACCTTGGCGTATTTGAACATATCTGTAATGTCTATATGGGCGGCTGGCTGCCACATTCATCTCTGGATTTGTGACCTGGACAGCTGATGCCCGGCCCCGTTCAACCCCCACTGGCTCTCCTGAGGCAAGGACCAGAGCTCTGCTCCCTCACTCCTGGGAGAGGTGCTGGGATTCCATTGCCCTTGGGCTCCAAATAACACTGAAGGGGGGTGGAAGGGAGGAAGGCATCTGCTCCATGCTATTCTAGGCAGACCAATTCCAGGGCAGAGAGCGGGAGAGAGCCAGCCAGCAGTTCGGCCCAACCAAGCTGTTCTGTCCCCCACTAAGAAAATGAAGAGGCAAGGATTCGGTAGCCAGGGAGGGCGGTCGGGTTTCTGGTTTATAGCAGCAGTCTTATCGAATCATCTGCCATCATCACTACCTCTTGACCTGATTTTGTTTGATTTCCTCTGATCTAATCAACCAATATGAGATTTCTGTTCTCTTTACTCACAACGAATCATGGTAAACAAACACTGTTCCTTATCAGTCAATGTTCATCAGAGTGTATTGGAAAACATTGACTTGTTTCCGAGTACTTCAACATAAATTAGCCTGGTCATCATTGATGACACGCATGCATGTCTCGACACTAGCGTTTAAAGGTGAATATGAGTTCTCTCTCTAAACGCCGTATGCTGTACGTGACGCAGTGTGACCAAGACCTGCTCAGTCGGCTCACGACCGACTGGCTCAGGTCGTACTTTAGTCACGGCCCTTCCCACCTGCAGCAGGGCTGCCTGGAGGCACTGACATTTCCCACGGCAGACAGGGGCAAGAGGGGTTAATAAGAGGCCTTCCCCTCCCTCAGGAATCCGTCACGGGGCCTAAGCATCGCCATGTTCCCCAACCGGAGAGAAACTGAAGTTGGGGTGGCAGTTTTTAAAACCCCTCTACACGCACGCAGATACACACTGCTCTGCTTCTCAGTTGTCGTGTCTGGTGTATAGTACCTCAAGGTCTACTCACATGACTGAGAGTCATCATTACCAACAACTACATCCAATAAGTAAGCCTGAGGTTAAACAAGACTGCGTTGTCGTAGCCTGTTTTCTCCTTGCTGCTTCACTAATGATTTGTTTGGGAGTCTGTTTTTGAAGTGAGTCATAGGCGTAGTGTATCGGGACCCCTGCTCCTTACCTGTGATCTGGTATTGCTAAGCACTTGTGTCAGGAGCCACACGGGGCCAAGCTGCTCTAGGAGTTTTGGGATATCTGGGTGTTGTTTGTGCCGGCGTCTCTAAGCTGCCAGCCTGAGAGCAGAGTGGCGAAGCTACCCTGTTACCTCTTCCACCAAAACTGGACTGTTTATTTTCAATTAACGGTTTCCAAGGAACGGATGCTATGGTTCTCACTGGGCCCCTCACGCCACAGCTCTCACTCTAACAGTATGTGTGTGTATATAAAATGGGGCAGAAAAGTATTTAGTCAGCCACCAATTGTGCAAGTTCTCCCACTTAAAAAGAGGAGAGAGGCCTGTAATTTTCATCATAGGTACAACTATGACAGACAAAATGAGAAAAAAAAATCCAGAAAATCACATTGTAGGATTTAAGAGGCTCCTCTGTCCTCCACTCGTTACCTGTAATAATGGCACCTGTTTGAACTTGTTATCATTATAAAAGACCCCTGTCCACAACCTCAAACAGTCACACTCCAAACTCCACTATGGCCAAGACCAAAGAGCTGTCAAAGGACACCAGAAACAAAATTGTAGACCTGCACCAGGCTGGGAAGACTGAATCTGCAATAGGTAAGCAGCTTGGTTTGAAGAAATCAACTGTGGGAGCAATTATTAGGAAATGGAAGACATACAAGACCACTGATAATCTCCCTCGATCTGGGGCTCCACGCAAGATCTCACCCAGTGGGGTCAAAATGATCACAAGAACGGTGAGCAAAAATCCCAGAACCACACGGGGGGACCTTGTGAATGACCTGCAGAGAGCTGGGACCAAAGTAATAAAGCCTACCATCAGTAACACACTACGCCGCCAGGGACTCAACTCGTCGTGTTTGGAGGACAAAGAATGCTAAGTTGCATTCAAAGAACACCATACCTACTGTGAAGCATGGGAGTGGAAACATCATGCTTTGGGGCTGTTTTTCTGCAAAGGGACCAGGACGACTGATCCGTGTAAAGGAAAGAATGAATGGGGCCATGTATCGTGAGATTTTGAGGGAAAACCTCCTTCCATCAGCAAGGGCATTGAAGATGAAACGTGGCTGGGTCTTTCAGCATGACAATGATCCCAAACATACCGCCCGGGCAACGAAGGAGTGGCTTCGTAAGAAGCATTTCAAGGTCCTGGAGTGGCCTAGCCAGTCTCCAGATCTCAACCCCATAGAAAATCTTTGGAGGGCGTTGAAAGTCCGTGTTGCCCAGCAACAGCCCCAAAACATCACTGCTCTAGAGGAGAT